>NW_008751994.1:356486-380070 GCF_000715545.1 Opisthorchis viverrini | reverse complement strand
GAAACCTGGTCGCTGCGCGCCGAGGACGTCAAAAGACTTTCAGTGTTTGACCATCGATGTCTTCGGAGCATTGCACGAATCTGGTGGGAACACCGGATCAGCAATTCTGAAGTACGTCGAATGGTATTCGGGAGAAATAACCCACCCGCGATAGATGAACTGATCACACTGCACAGGTTGCGTTGGCTTGGCCACGTGCTGCGTATGCCAGTCGACCGACTTCCTCGAAGGGCTCTTTTCGCACAAACAGGTGAAGGGTGGAAGGGAGGCAGAGGCGGTCAAACAATGACTTGGCAGCGAAGTATGAAAGCAATTACCAGCAACCTCAGCTGCGCTGGTCATTGCCGTCTTCCTGGATGGGGAGCCCGATACAAGCCACATCAATGGCTAGAGACAGACATGGCCCAGTCGCGCCCTCAATGGCACTCATGCATCGAAGCTTTTGCCTTCAATGCATAGCTCCTTTTCCAACCCCGTTCACTTGACAGCCCGCTGACCATGGTGGATTTATGCACCAATTTATCAGCTCCCGCCTGCAATGCGCAGCTACCTACCCCTCACCCCAAATCATCGGTGAACGAAACTGCGGCAGCTATAACCACTGTACGACGAGTACGCGGTTATTACAGCTGACAATGATGATAATGATGATGAGATAACATTCATAATCACCTGGTATTGTTACCTGGGATCCTTCCTGGTGGATTGCCACCTTTTGCTGGCCTGCTCACGCAGTCTAATGAAGCTTTAGCCCTCTGTCCGCCGATCTACTTTACTTCCATTTCTTGAGCCACGGTCTCTGACATCTTCCCCCTCGATCCGCTCATCAATACCGATCAATTGCATTTTCACTAAGTCCTCATACCTATTATACCATCATTGTTTGTGTATTACTCTTCTCTAGAATTTCTCCTGTTCGTTACCTCCGTTTCTTCTTTTATGAGGTGAAGTAGCTACCTCCCTGTGGTACCTATGTCCTCGGATTCTTTACTTTTAACTCCGCTTTAAAGTATCAGCATATTGATAGCTTGGTTCAAGTTAGGTTTCTGGTCAAAAGTTATATTTGTCTCTCACTATATGTGTCTGCCATGACTATAAGTATCCACTTTTCGATTATTCTTCGGAACCAACACTTGTCACACCGACCAGCTTCCAGTTGTGATGTCCTTTCTGAGACAGGCGAATGATTTCAAAACTACTATATCCTATAAACAGAGCTGATATTACACCCATTTAACTCTAAGTACAGCGAGGAAAATATACATTGATTCCGTCGTGGAACGTGGGCCGAGATTTATCTTATGTTATTACTCATAAAACTGATTAAAACTCCGCTACCGGCTTCATCATGGAGGTAATCGAAAGGGCTAAGTCCCGTGTGACAGCAGATGCACTTTCAAAAAGGCGTTGATATCAGATGATTTTGTTGTGCGTACTACGGGACAGTGAGTTCTCTGAAAGCTTCAGAATTTACAAGAAGTTAAATGGTAAGCTTCAAACACGGACAGTAATAATTATAGTAATAGTACTTGTCGGCGCGTTGGACCACCTCGTAGTGCCGTCTTGTTAGACCGTGGGAGATAGCAACTCCACATGAGACCGATTAACCTAGTTGGTTTCAACGTAATCGTTCATTTCGATAATGAATTACTTGATGTAGCTAACACCCTTGCACTAGTTACAACCAGTACACAGGATTGACACTTGAGGTACACCTGTAAGGACTGTAATAAAGGCTGAAGGGTTCGTAGGCTATCGCGAAACTCAGATCCACCCAAGTGCCGACAAGAGCACGGTTACCCAATCGACCTGTGCCGGTTGTTTTTTGAGGTACACCTGTAAGGACTGTGATAAAGGCTGAAGGGTTCGTAGGCTATCGTGAAACTCAGATCCACGCAAGTGCCGACAAGAGCATGGTTACCCAATCGACCTGTGCCGGTTGTTTCCGTTGATTTTCGAAGAATAGTTGAGGATCTTGGTAACGCATATAAGCTTTGCCGAGCTAAGACTTTTGGTGCCCGCTGGTCCCGCTAGCAGTCAGAGGACCTATGCCACCCAGTGGACAATTGTTGTGATACGGAAACTATTCGTCAGACCAAAACTATTAGCATAAACAGCTGATTCACTTGAGCCTCCTATCAAAACCAAATTCGAGTGCACTTGGTAGTGTTGGGAACTATGCTTTTTTCGTCGATCAGCTGTCAGTAGCAAAACAAAGTCACATATGCTGAGCTAGCATGCAATCCCGGATGAATCGTTATTTAGTGACCCCAACCAAAATTCACATTTGTCCGACTCTGAAGCCTATGCCACCCGGTCCAAAAAAATCGTAAATTGCGTCATGCCAGTCTTAGACTCCAACTCTAACAAGCCCGTCACCAGTGATTAATTTTTACCCTTGCCAAAAAGTACCACTCTGGAAATATTACACCGGGGCATTTCCTGTCGCTTATAGACCCCCAGGCATCCGAAACATTCCCAAAACGCAGAGAGCTCTCTGACAACGCCTTCGCAAAAAGCTCATCGTGTGGTGGCCAACCAAAACAAAATGATCGAGACAATTACACAGCTATCCAGACCGGATGCAGCGTCTGCTGCACTCGATGGCTTGTGGAAAGCTATGCCACAATTCTGTAATACGGGTTTAAAGGCTGGCCTTTTCTAACCCACCCCTCCAAGCGGGAAGCCAGCATGACTGCCTCCATATTCTGCATACTCTGGTCGTCTTCAGAAGACGTTCATATTCTGTTACGGAAGGCACCATGGTTCTATCCTCAGACCACGTCATATTACGGCTCATCGTAGTAGAGAGCTGGCTGATCTTCGTCTGACTACTCACTGTTCTGACGTTATTGAGATGCTGCTAGCGTAACCTTCGGGATAGTTGAGGATCATTCCGTTGATTTTCGAAGAATAGTTGAGGATCTTGGAGTAAGCCATCGCGTCCAGACAGCGATTCTCGGCGAAGACTTTTTGACGGAAGACAAATGCGTCCTCCAAGTGTGCGCTGCAACTTTACTTCAGATTGTGCCCAAAAGTACGAATGTCTGAAGAAATGGAACACGTGTCCTTCTGAGACATAAAGCTGGCTGGTTAGACGACCATCCACATCGTAGTTCTGGAGGTGTGGTTTTCAGGCTAATGTTTTATCCCGAGTACACCAACACCCCTCATTACTCAGGGGACTGGTCGAATATGTTACAGTAACACCGTGTTTGGGATTCTGTCTGTTTCGTAAGCTGTTGATTAGTTGGCACAAGAACAAAATCGAGTCGGAAGAATCTTGTAATTACACATTCGAACAACGCTTATGCGCATATTTTTCCACAAATCTTTCCCCGATGTTTTTGTTCTCAGACTGAAGAAATGTTGCGAAATCTGATGGTGTTTTCATGAAATTCCGCTGCATCACGGTGTTCATTGTTAGTGCTTCCCATGCGGTGTACATAAGTGGATCAAATAAAAGACCTATGCATTCGGACGATTTGCCCAAGTGTTCCACGTTGCTTAAACTAAGGAAGATTTGCTCACTAGTGGAAATATTGTTGTCGGATAACGTCCTTCGGAATATATCCTGCACCAATCGGCAAAAAATCTGGTTAAGCCACTGAACAAAATGTCCGTACGTGTATCTTTGATAAATACACCACAAGGGATGGCGGACTTTTCGGTAAACACTGAGATCAGGGAAGTCTTTTTGAATGTCTGAAATTACACAACCAGTTGGAAATCCGATACCTCCGGAAAACCAGACATTTTATTTGAACAACGGTTAACAGAAAATAACTGGATAAAAGTGGGGTGATAAAAGGGCTGATAAATGTCAACACGATGCAACAACTGCTTGAGAATTGTCCAGAAGCTAGAAGGGATTTCTGTAGTTTGAGTTGCGAAAGTATACCAATTTCATAAATGGTTCTAAACAGCCTCAGCTGAAGCCAGAAGATCGTCTCCACCAAAGTGATTAATGTTTTCAGACGAATCGGCTGAGTTACACAATCACGGTCTCATCTGACAAGTTAGCAATGAGTAAACGGGGATGAAAGATCAGACAAGCAAAATTCCCGCCGACGTGCTCTAGTGAACCAAATCTCCCGTCGGCCATACATTTTGCACTACTTGATTGATAGACTTCAGTTCACGAGTTGTCACATTACGGCGCCTTTTGGCTTATCGAAAAACCAGCATAAAACGGTCCGCCCCACCGTAACAATGAATGACCGTTTTCATATGGGACGTAAGTATTCTCTTATCACTAATGACCACGCCAACAATGCATTACCTGGGAGCACTTACAACGCTTTGTTACACTTGTAGAAGTGTATTTCCTTATGAAATGATGGTGGTAAAATGGTAGTCTAGTTATTTTGATTTTGAAATTGTTTTCAAGGACACCGCTAGTTCTACCATTTTGATTTTAAAAGATCTCATTTTACTCTGTGCTGAGCATTTCATACTTCCAGAGTACCGGTCACAACTTGACTGATGGACTCGTCATGAGAAATCCCCCAGAACCGACACTGGTAGACAATTTATGGTCAAATTTAAACAGACTGTCTTCATTGTAGTATAAGGAATATTTGGATGGTACTTTTGTTCCTCATAGATAGATAGATCGGCCGCATGTTTCTGAGTTTTGGTCCGATACTCTCTTTTGACTGTGAGCTAACAACCGCTCGACTCAGCTGAAATTTCGATAGGACTGGGCCGCTGTACATAGTTAAAATCATGCCCGAAATAAAAAGTAGAGTAACTTTAGATTTCAGACTGCACAGGGCAAGCAGTCTACTAAACGAGTCTTACGACATAGAGCGAGGTACGTCCGCACCTGGGCACATCGAATGGGCGACTAAAAAACGCTTTAGGTTTGACCAAACACTCCGCGTTCGTATATCAACAGCATGCACAAGTCGTAAACAGAAGTTTCCGAATCGGTTGTTTATTTATCTACTTTAAACCGGTCACACCATGGACGAGAGTTAACAGCCAAAGGTGAAGGAATTCACTGCGGTTGTGGCACACCAAATCGTCAAGCGCAGGTTATCCAAGGATCATTTCATCTGCCGCTTGCCATGCAGTGTTTGCAACAAAGCTGAGTTGCTTGCTTGAGCTGAAGACAAAAAAAGACCTAATGGAGTATTCCTTAGATTTGTCACAAGAACTTAGTGGTTTTCTAACTGGAATTAACAAAACACGTTATCCATCATCCCATATTGGATTGTGATGAAATACGCCGCTGGGCTTGCTTCGTGTTCCACGGCGAATAGGAAGCATTGCAGATCATACGGACTCAAACTTTTCGGTTCTCTACTTATCAATGGTTACAAGTCATGGGGACGACCATAAGCAAAAAGTGGGTATGGTACAGTAAATAAAATTAACCTTAACTAGGTGTTCAAAATTTTGCAATTTTATTATCGTGATTTTCCGTGTTAGTGCTGTCGAGAAAGTCCGAAGTTATATCACCCAATCACAAATTTATTTACACTTTCTTTCAAGCAGGCACGCCATCAGTTTACATGGCTTTTGACAATTCATAGTACTTGTTTATTCCAGGCATAGAAACCATCATGTTTTGACTTTTAGGAATGGCCGTAGTCTCACAAATATTCACGCTAAACTCATTCCTTTTAACTTCACAGGTTTCACTCCTTGGTGTACTAGAGTCCACCATGGATTCGGTTGTTACGTTCTGATTCTTTAGGCTACTAGTTTCGGGGTCCTATTCCCACCCACCGTTGAACCTTTGAGTATACGTTGACAAACGCGGTAGCATGAAGCAATCAGCGTTTGCTCTCTTGGCTCAGCACAGGACTTACGCAAATTTAGCCGCATTCTTATAATAGCTTTCGCGAGACTACCCCACTAACTAAAGTGGTCGTCGTTGCAACCTTCACTGACCACAAACTAACTTTGAGCACACCATTTTAGGGGACGCAAATTTAAGGTCCGTAGTAGTCAGCAAATCGTATTCTTCGTGTCAGCACTTTGTTTATGTGAACTTTGTGGACACTTGCTGACTGTCTCACACCAACCGTCCACAGATTACCTTGTCTAATATGCAGAATTAGTCACCGTGTTTTGCTTATTGATGCGCACTGTGTAAAAAATTACCGCTTGCTCATATGCGATGCTGACATCCAGCTCGGTCTATATTTTTTCTCCGGAAGTATTCCGGCAGCACATTAGTGAGTGCAAATGTCCGGCTCGTTCCATCGAGGTCGTGCTTGTAAGTGCCGCAAGCAATAACAGCGATGTAATTTATCGATCCACCGCCATCCTTTGGTGGTACAAATATCAGAGGATTCCCGCGTCACCTAGTTCAAAATTTGTTCTTTTAAGCAGCTTACTAATTATACCCCAGGGAAAGTTCGATTTAGCCATGCTACATGCAATGCAATGGCAGCATTTCTTCCATACTTTGACTGTTGTTGCTAGGTATTTTTCAAGCAAACCTTGAAAAAGTTGTCTTAACTTATGACCAACTCATGATATTTGTCTGTGTTGGCATTCTTGGAAGCATAGTGGTTGAAGCTCATAATTCATCGATAAATTGCTGTTTAGCACAAAGGCCAGTATTCAGAGGGACCTATGACATGCAGCAGACTACAAGATTCTGTATCACAGTGCAAGAAACCATGAATCCAAAACGTCAAAGCCATTCGCCAGGCTTCATTCGGTTCAAAATTAAAGACTGCAAGAGATGCCTCAGTCTTTCACGGAAGCGTGATAACGCTTCATGATTGGTTGATGTACTACAAAGCCAATCGGAATATCCAGACGGGTACTGCAACCGGTGACCTTTGATTTTCTGCGAGATAGCAGCCGTGTTCAATTTTATACACACCTTCGTCTTGCAAAGTTTGGAAACTCCTCGCCGGATGTTCACCCATTCTACGAGGAACATATCACATATGCTCCAGAAACTAGTGGATTACTTTTTTTTAAAACCATCTGTTTCAAGTTGACAAATGTTTTCTCAAACATCGAGTGTACTGAGTTGTACCTGACCATGTTCGCCCCTCAACTACAATTGCAGGTTACTGTTCAGTGGTTTTCTTGTTCTTATGCTTCAGTGGTCATTGTTTTCAAGGGTAAGAGAAAATCCTTTTCAGTCGGCATTCAAGCAAAAAATATCAATTTAAATCCGCGTTGTTCGGGTTTAAACCACTTAAATGCTTCAGACATTGAAATATCCCTGTCTGTTTTATATCAACATCAGACATAATTTTAGAGTAAAATAATGATCCTGCCTTCTGGTGTTGACAAGGACTTATTGAATGCCAGGGAGAAGTGGGTCGGAGGTGTTTTCTGTAATCTTTGCCATCGTGTCACCAGAAGAAACCTTGAGCCTTCCGTTGCGAGACATTTTGCTCTCTAGCGGCCTAATGAATGTCTAGAATGACCACAGATATATCAACTTGCGTCCCTCATCCACATACTCAAAATCGTCTCTACAATTATTTGGTTGAAATATCGGCGCAAGTCATTTTTGTCTGAGTTGCAGAATAATTTCCAGTAGAATAATCTAAATTGGGACTTTCTACATATTGCAACCGTTCGCGACAAACTGCACACAAAACCTGACCCAGGGATCCTACCGAATCTACCCACTGGTCCCTGTATTGTCTCAAAACTTGGACTCAAATAAATCACCAGAGCTTCTGACAGTTTCAACTTACTATGGAGACCATAAAGATAAAAATTAGCAAACCCTGTTTTGCCAAAATTCGAACTCGAGCTTGAGAAGTTAAGCGATTTATGAATACAAGTTACTTCTCGTGGGATGCAGGTTTTGCTTGCGTCGACTAACGCGCCGTCATTTTGTCTAGCTTTTAGTGCACCAAACAAACATACTAACCGGTCTCCTCGAACGGCGATGACAACCCCGCGGATCAAGCACGCCAGAACGTACCAAAATATCTCTCTCAAAGTCTACATGCTATCAAACCCACTGCGTACTTCGTCACCATATGTCTAACTGCATACCTCAATTGGAGATCAATATGTAGCAATATAACTAAAACATCTATTCTGAAGCAATGGAGCACAGGTCCGCCGTACCGAGCGCCCTAGCTATGGTAGGAGTTGACTTCGAATAGATGTGCGCCTTGACCGTCGCTTAATGGAAGGAACGAGGCTTTCCAATTTTCCGTTTGGGTACTGTTATGCTATCGATTTGCACTCTGAGGTTCATATGTCCGGCTTGCGGACTCAATGATCGTTACCTGATTCCAACAGCAAAATGAACACTTACACAGAAGATTGATAATATAGGTAGCTGAAGTTTGCCTTGATTAGGTCTGGTATTCAGCTGCGATGTGACCCTAACCGGCTATAAATCGAGCAGTAACATAGAAGAACAACATCGTAAACAAGAGATTCACCTGGCATTCGGGTGATTCTCACGTGAAAACCAGATTGGTATGCAAATCAGTGTATCTGCCAAAATCCCTTCAATTCGCGTTCATGCAAAACATAGAATTGATGGGAACTTTGAGACTGTGCCCACCTGATGATCAATGAGGAAAGCACAACCTGCCATGGGCTGTCGAAGTTTCTTTAACAACCTTGTAAGTGTCGTGTCACCTATATACAATGTTTTCAGTAGTTATGCAGCGGACTAATAGCTGGTAATATTCCTCCTCCAGATCGTCGGTTTCAGCCCAAAGAATCAACTAATTTGACATCGCTGTTGCCACAATAGTGTTTTGTTTCAGCGGTTTGGATAAATACACAACATTGCACACCAAAACACAGCCTTGGAAATTATCCCCCAAAGAACCGAAAAAAATCTGCTCAAACAAATCCAGGGAATTTGACAGGCTGTCGCAGTTGGTGCTAAGCGCTATGTTTCGGAAATCTCTCTCCCTACGCGTAAACTGTTCGCTCATATCTTCGAAACCGGTTCATGTCAGTTCTTGTCGGGAACGTGCCCTATCGCACGCACTTAGGCTGTTGCAAACGTGCTAATCTTGCTATACCACAACACAAATGACTTTTTCAACCCCCCAGTCACTTCACTACAGATATTTAAAAAATATTTCAATTGCTGTGTTGGCTTAATTCATTAGCTTCCATTACAGGAATTTAACATTTTTGTTTCCATACATTTAATGATGGATTACGGAAGATCCGCAAAACTGCTATTTTCCCGAGATCGTAAAGAGGCACCATCGTCTTGGGTATACAGTTTCGGCCAGTGGCTGATAGGTGTTGGCCTAACATTGCAAGTATTTCGCATAAATTGTAAGGCGTAACGCGTTGAGATTTCTCCATTCTGAACTATCACAAATCCTATCCCTTAACGGTTCACTCGTAGGGCTAGTCAGGATTGAATTTGTCATAACAAAGCACCTGTGTTATGGTATTATTAATTAGTCTTCCTGGTGAATACAAATCAAGGTCTTATGACAACAGATACAAAGTAGCTTTCACCAGAGACGGTAAACAACCCGTGATCGACTGAGAGACTGCTCTAACACAAGTACGATGTGAGTTTGAATGTGATAAATTGTAAACAGACTGTGGCCTCCTAGTGTTTCACCTCGTCTTTCTCAAGATGCAGCGTAAACCGATGGGTCGACATACCTCAAATTTTGCATTATTCATTAGGCTGTTATTTATGATGCCGGTTCTCAGGAAGTAGGACACAACAACCTTTGCGGCGGGAAGCAGGTGATAGGCATCATGATAATATAAAACCGTACTTGGGGTGCAAAAGGCTGGCAAGCACTTTCCACACTAGCGGTCTAGGGTGCAAGATTATCGCAAAGAAGAGTATTCCTCACTTTTTTAAGATGTGCACATTCTTATAGTCCCTTAAACTGACTGTTTTAACACGCAGTTCATACGACGCAACTGGACTAAACAAGACGCATTTCCCCGTGGGCACTTTTAGATGAGATAAGCATTTACCGAACACCCTTTATAAATCGAGATACCTGGAACTTTCATACTAACTGGAATCATCAACAAGCTAAATCCTAATGCTGCAGCTCGGTGTTATATCTCATTTTAAGTAAACCTGTTTTTTGAGAATGAGCTTATGTAGATACACGGGCGTACTCCTGTTAGCAGGAATCAGAAACGTCAATTACGCTGGGTGTGTGACCCCCCTTGTCAGAGCTGTTGCACTCCAGACTGGCGAAAAGTTCTACTACGGTCTAGGCCTCTTTCATGCGACCACAGAATAGTGGTTAGTTCTGAGATGGTAGTCATGTCCATTCATCGTTTTTTGGAGATAAGTGGCTCCTCCATTACTGTTAGGAAGCCCGTAAAAAATTCAACTGTTTCTCATCACTGAAACCACTTTAAACTGTTCCACTCCATACCTAAAGAAAGTAGTGGAAAGAGGTAACCCCCTCGCTGCGAGCGTATTTATTAGGAAACATGAACCAAACGGCTACAAGCTATTGGACACTAAAGGAAACATCTCATCTGCACAGAGCTTGGAGAACTGGCCATCCCGACTGTCCTCTAGAAGTTTCCGGACGTTTTTCGAATACTTGTCAGTCACACACAAACACTATGAAGCAGTTCCACAGTTTCCATAATAGCCTTCACCTTCCCTCGGATGCAACGGTGGAGCCTGGACACTGGACAATAAACTACTTGCATGCTCCATCAGTATTATGCATCGTCATACACCTCTTGCCTTCAAAGCTCGTGTGCATGCCACGGATTTTTCATCTGCCTCAGCTAGGTCGGTCCCACCAACTGACCTATTCGGCATCTCTTCGGGTTTATCAATCCGCTTTCGAAGCTGGGCACCGTTTGCCCTTCGATCCTCAACCCTCATAAAATTGTATAAACGTTTCTTTGACAGCCGGTAACGACAAACAGAACTTACCACCGACTGCCCAAGTCCCGTGGCCCCGATCCAATCTTTTCAGGATCTTTCCATTTGACCTTCGCACCTATTGAGATTAGTCATGCCTTCCGAGCCATCGTTTTCTCTCTGGTTCTTTCCTGGACGACAGTCGATTTTCTGGAGCTTTTATCCTTTCATCTCCTAGCTCCTCGGGAGACAAGCCTGTTATCGGCCACAACCTACTTTCCTGATAAGTTGTAATGCGTAGATGTCAAATATATATAAATGTGAATGGGAACTTGCCTGTGGTTGACTGGATCGATACACGATTTGCTAACAAAGCACACCATCACACCTCATTCGGCAGCAACTTAATTATTAATCGTCTGGTTATTGCGTTCTGGTAGGCCATTTGTTTGCGAGTGATAGGGTACCGTCATCAGCCGCATTCTGTCCAGCTTTTCCGACCAACTTCTGAACTCCTCACTCTGGGAGAATAGTTCCTGATCCGTTAGGATCATTTTTGGCACCTTAAGGCTAGCCACAATGTGATGCATTACCAGTTCACTGATCGTTGTCACCCGTTGATTTGGTACGGTTACCGCCTCGACCCACAGCGACTGGTGTCCTGTCATCATTACGACAAACAAATTCCCGCTGGATGTAATCAGAAAGGGGTCCATGACCTCAACGCGTCATAACTCTCTTATCTCTCTGGTCACTGGTACAGGAACAGGTTCCTTGGGGTGAGTTGCCCCTGTCGTATCGCTTTTCATCACTTGGCACCGCTAATAGAGCACCATATAATCCAGTACCTCAATTCTCACCGCTGGCTAGTAGACCGTATGTCAAAGTAAGCCGTATGTCTTGGTGTAACTTCTATCGACATATTGTGGTATTTGACCATCAGCTTCCATCCGATTCGCGGGCGGGGACTAGACACTGTACAGTTTCATGAGTAGCATACACCGCTACTGTGGCACCCGGGGTTTCAAGCTAAACAAAGCCAACTAAATAGCCGCGCACAAGGTATTTCCTTCACAAGTGAGAACAAACTTATTATTTGCTGTTCTAATGAGTGACAAGTGAGAACAAACGGTAACACATCTTTGAAAAATTACCTACCTCTGACAATTTCATCTTCACCGGTACTTTTAATTATACTCGATATCACAGTCACGAAAAAAATTTGAAGAAGTAAATTCTCCATCACATTTTTATGGCTTTGGATTTGTTGAGTTGTTTCTCAAACGTGTTGTTGATTTCCGCCGATTGTTGAGGAAAAGTCCATCACGCATTACCGACCCAGCGCACTTTGTTGAGGCATAATATTTGGAGGCGACCAACATAAGAACGTAGGTGTATCTTTCACAGATGTGTATGCAATCTTTCTCTGTGAAACTTGTCAGATTATTCAGATGCTGTCCAGTGCTTATCTATATACAACAGCAGTTCTGTGCCTTTAAACGCACAGAACAGGCTATGTTGTGTAATACCTAAACTTTGAAGCGCCGGAATGAACTACATCGTTTCGACTACGAGCCTAGAAATAGAGAGCATATGTTTGTTTACCAGAAAATCAATTTTGAGTTCTTTATTTGGAGTGTTTGCCGGTGACTCGTGGGCCACAAGGAAGTAAAGTAGGAAAGAAACGTGGTTTAAATTCAGTTGCTTCGAAGGCTCAGTTTTTCAAACTTCTCACCTGAAGAGGGTAAGCTAACAGAAGCATCAGAAACGAGAGATTTAGCTGGTCTCTTGCAAAAACCAAATTGACTTGCAAATGAGTGTATTGTTCAGTTTTGAGTAACCACTCCACACATTCTGAAAAGTAAACAGGCTAAAAATAGATGTAACGATATTCATTTTTAAGTAGTTTTGAGTCACATCTAGGATAGATTGTCACTCCAAGCTGAACAACAACTTGTTTAAATCAAATAAACAACTAACTGTACCTGCTACAAATGTGTAGTTTTCAGTTCAGCCGAAGGATTGGCTAATACGTGCTTGTCCCATTGCTCCAAAGTACTAAATATATATAATGCTGTTATGACAGCACACCCGGGAAGAACCTACTTCTGAGATAAAGCTATCGGCTACACTGTGTTGGCCTGGAAAACTATGTTACAAGGATTAGGCAAATTTATTCAACTCAACTTCACGCGAACGACGTTGCCTGATAAATGGAGAAAATTTTAATGACATTTTTGCAACTAACGAGGGCTTGATCTGTACATGTTTAATGCTATGTAGTCAAGAGATGTAAGCTGAAAAACTGGAAGGATGGACAAGGGGCATTAAATTGAGTTACCAGACTAAAGATTGATGGAACCTCTGCAGACCTCAAGGTTTGTTCGTGGTATCTTCTCTGTATGATAAACGTCAGATACAGGATAGTGTTCATAACATGAGAAATTTTTACACCCGACTACCGTTTTAACATTTTGGCTTCCAAGTTGGCAAACCCTATGAAATTTTATGGCAGTAAGAAACCACATTGTGTGGCTGTGGCAAATTCTGATGGTACTTTTGGCGTCTGAATCCTTGCTGTCCATGAGAGACTCAGCTGATATTCGTGGTATTCCTGTGTTAATCAGACTAACCTGAGACAATGAAAAAATATTTTGTATGTAATTAAACCACAATATTAGACCAGACATCTTCACAGGCTTGCTGACTGAGGCTGTTGAAGCGAGACATAATCACTCAAAAATCTCTCCAATATTGCGTTGCAACTTCTTGATACACCCCACCGATTTGCATTGAAGCCAATGTATGCTGTTGTACAGAACGTTTTCTTAATTTTTGTGGTGACCAATTATTTACTGATAAACACTACCAGTGTATGGGAAAGTGTTTTGAGTGCGTTTTCAAGAACGGCGAGTAAAAGATTTCACCTACTGTCGGCACCCAGTCTAACTAATGGCCTACAAAATGAGTCCGATTTTACACTTTCCTAGGTAGCACTCCAGATTATACAGAACAAGAGCTATTGAATTTCATTTTACACGCACTTGTAATAGTGAAGCAAGCGGAAACTTCGATTTCGTGCAAATGTCGCTTCTGCATTCGGTTTACCAGGCTGCTCCCATGTTCTGCGAGTTGCAGATAATAAAGTCGTTCACCTGAGTCTGTTATTATCTCAAACCAACTCAAGTGTAGAACGCTCCGGTAGTTCTGGGAGTATTGATTCTCGGGCATCTAACATCCGAGCCAAATGGTTTTTGTAAACGTTCTAATAATAGACAGGTTGAAATTGAAGAACACAACTAACCATGCTAATCTATAAATATTAATTCGTTGACATCCGTAGACTAGAAGCGAATCGATCGAAAGTGTGTGGAATTGTGGGTATTTGGTTGAACTTCAAACCTACGACGTT
This sequence comes from Opisthorchis viverrini, assembly GCF_000715545.1. NCBI lineage: Eukaryota > Metazoa > Platyhelminthes > Trematoda > Opisthorchiida > Opisthorchiidae > Opisthorchis > Opisthorchis viverrini. Next base: position 365,878 of record NW_008751994.1, on the reverse strand, counting down.
ACCAAACCTACAAAAGTAAACAAACGGAAGAAACGACTCCCCAAAATCTGTAGAGAGGTTCACTTTAGTATGCGCTTTTAGCTGAAATCCGAAGTGGATCTTCCGGTGGTTGATTGATTCACTGGGGCTTCGCACACAATAGGTAAGACCCAAGCTGTTGGCGCTGAGTCCACTAGTGCGCCCAACCCAGTATGTGAATGACCAAAGGTCAAGGCTACGGTTATTCCGATAAATAGTTGCACAAAAAGCTGTTTTGAGGAAAATCCTCAAGACAATTTTCTATTATAAACTTATTATTGATAATTTAACATGAGAAACACCAGATCATGATCCTTTCGTACAATAGAGTATGGTTGTTAATACATACTAGATCAATTTCCGTTGGAATGTTTGTCATTATATCCACGAAGTCAGAAGCATAAGAGTAGGGATTGTGACTAAACATTGTCCTGCACACTGTACATCGGGGAAAAGGTGCGCGTGCGAATCCATTGGCAGTTGATCAGATGGCCGTTGACAAATGACTTGCAGACGCTCCGTCACCATTCGAAAAGACATCTTCATTGCTATTGTCAACAGTTTGTTAATTGTATTTAAGGTGGAAGTTGGAAAGTAAGTGCTTTCATGTTATATGAGATATGTATTGTCGTATGGCACACTGTCTGCGGAACGCAATACGGGAATACTGGGCGTGTGCGGTATTTCCGGAGTTGTTGTTGCTGAGCAATCGGGTACCGCAGGAAATTATTCTGTGCTTCATCTCATTGAAGACAAGCAGTCGCTGATGATAGACTTTTCTGGACTGATTTCGAATTCAGACGAATAATGGATGCATTCAAGCTTTTCAACCATTTTTCAGCTCTTTTACTCCGGAAGACCTTAACAGGCCAGACTATATGAAATGTAAATTCTAACTGTATAATCATTCACAACACAGGTTCAGCTCAGTAGGATCAGTCTGGTTTTTAGATTAGAAAAAATTATTTAATGGTTGTTTGTAAAACGGTTACGGATACAACTGCCTTCAGTGGTTCCCTAAATAGGCCTGGCCTCAAGCGTTCAATAATCTCTCGTTTTGTTCCGAACTAAACTCTTCAAACTGTACTTGCATTTCTTCAGGTGAAATTCTAGAAAGTGGAATGGAATGCAAGAATACAGCAGTTTTTTCAATCATATTTTCATATTTCATAGTTATATTAGGTTGACAGTGATGTGGTCGCACAGAAAATCCAAATCAAGCCATTTTTGAAGTGAACACGTTTCCAGAAAATCTACTGTCACCTATCAATGAGTCGTGGTAACCAATGCGTCTGATTAAGAGACTCATTCTTCTAAGAAAAATCAGCCAATCAAGATTCACTTACGTCGACTCACCAATCAAGCCACCCACATTCACACTACACCGCCAATCGCCTCACAGAAGCGGATAAAACAATGCCACTACTAGGCCGACAATGAATCCGGCGCAAAAGTGCGTAACACAAATATTCGCTGGAACTATATTCAAAACATGAGAAAACAAACAAGGCAGTGTCGATCAGGTTGATCTTTTGGGATAACGCGTTTCAGTTGTTGAAGCCTTCACTGATTTTTATCCTCAAACACAAATTTCACCTTGTATGTGAACATTTCAAACTGTCCCAATGCCTTCGAGACCAAGAATACAAATCGGAATATCATGCACGTAAGTGGTTCCATAAACAATGATAAAAAATAGAGGTTGTTTTGTTCTTAAAACAAAGTGAGTTAAGCCACACGTCCGGAGTTCACGGCCAGCAAAATATCGGTGTTGTGAGCACCGTTTCGTTTTCATATCGAAGGTTTGTGCTATTTTTTCGTCTCATAAAAATTCGTCAAAATATCTGACACAAATGTAATATTTTATACTGAACTTACACTACCATGTCACGATCTCTTGACGTTCGCAAGATGTTTCAAAACTCACGTGAACAGCAGAAAACCTATTTCCACAAGAACTCAAACTAAACTTGCCCGTGATCCTGCTTCTTAGCTTGAGAAATTTTTACCGATATTTTATAAAAATATCAAGGTATAAGTATTGTGAATAGATGAAAACTAAAAAAAACTACAGATCTTTTATTTTTTATTTCGTAAAATTTAACTTTACTCATGCATAAAACTCTAGCAAGTAAACTATTGATAAATTGCTCAAGAAACCATCCTACAGGAGCACAAGAGACGACAAAAAACTGTGTGTATCTGAAAATCCTGCAATTCGAAATGCTTAGTGTAATCAACATATACTGTTAACTGATTTTGTTTTTGTAGTGTGGCTGAATACAGAGTGAGCCCTCAATCCTGCAGCCAGAATAACGGGTCCACGATGAAATCCAAAAGCATTCTTTTATCAAAGGATAAAGGTTAAAAGTTTAGAGATCTCAAGCCATCTCTTGGTCGGCATCCAAGAGGGACACAGACCAATGTGGACCCAATATTTAGGTACGCTATTTCTCTGTAAGGCTATTTCTCTGTAGTACCTGAATGAATAACGCACTGTGCACAAAATCCGCATTTTGTATTTGTCGAAAACGGCAAGTTTCTCTTGTTTCCAATTCAATAAATGGAAAATGTGCACGCAGAAATGCACAGCACTTAGGGGCACATTTATTTGTTCACTGAATTAGTTAAGTTTATTCGTTTTGACATTTTTATCTCAGCTAGTGAAATACAATTTTGCCTATAGTTTCTCACTAAGACAATGGGAGCCACAGTGAATAAATTGGACACAACCTGGTGGAAGAAATAGACATGAACTCTTATGGAATGTTTTTTCTTGCTTCAATCACATTCTGCGAACTGCTCAAATGACCCTGCAATATTTCATGAGTTGGTCCCATCATGTTTCTATTACACACTTTTCTTGGTTGAACTTGGTTCAATATGACGATTGAGTTTATGTTTCCTGAACGAGTCTTCGGGGAATGGGGAGACCCAAAAGGTTACCTTCCCACAATGTAGCCTTCTCAAATGAGGCCGCGGTATTTTTACAGACATCCATGATTCTGTTAATTGGGCATTATAGACAGAAGCGTAATTATACGAACGCTTTGTTAGTCTGCTTTGTTTTTCTCGGAGGGACGGAAGAAGATGGCCATTATAATATCCGATGTAGAAGGGTCTGGCACAAATAAAGTGTTCTTTTGTCTCGCAAAGCTGTCACTAAAACTTCTCTTAGTGTTCGCTTTTTCCTGTTCCCTAATCGACTATGAGGTTAACGCGGTTATACGTTTGGTTTTGCTAAACGGTTTTCATGTCATTAGCCTTCTTTAAAGTACGAAAACGTGCTATTCACAATGGAATATTTGTCAGTCTACCTGCATCTAATAAACTTGCGAACTGATTGCAGAATAATTTTATCTTGGTCAATTTGCGTCACCATAATTTTTGAGCATGAGAGTTTAGCCAATGATGAGGTCATTGAGATACCGATTTTGAAGCGCCGACACTCACGTGGCTCGAAAACTGCGTCTTGGCCAAGTGATTTTGAATACGAAATCTCACCTAATAACATATTGACTACCAGTATTGTTTAGCCTGAGCAAAGTCTCTGCACTTAGTTGATCGACATAATCTATTTTGTTTCTATTTCGGGGTCAGGAGAAAATATATCGCACAGGCTTTTTTCTGTCCCACTGCATTTGCTTCAAACAACCGATACCCGAACAACAATCCTTGTTGATTTGTTCGGTTGTCTTGTAGGCCGACTGTTATTTTACATGTATTGGCCAGGTTTGTGTCAGGCTGATATTCCTTCTGTTCAGCAGTCCCTCTTACTGCGATTGGTTGAATAAACAAAAAGAATATACTCGCATTACCTTTAAATTTCTGTCCTCATCAAACGAAATCTAGCCTATTTTATAACCAAATTTTTAGGATAAACTATTACAGTTTGCCCCATTAGGCTACGATAGCTTTTTTGTATACGGGACACATGAGACATCACAGTACGGTAACTATTTAACGCCCTGTGTCACGGTCCATGGTCTTCTGCAAAAAACCTGATATTCTACTCCCGCAAAACAGCTGACTCCTAATTTGACCGAATCAGGATTCACACCAACAGCATGGATTTAAGTGAGGTAGTCCTATGCAGAATTACATGCTTAGCTTTTTGGACCAATTGGTCCAAACGTCTAGATTGGAATGTGCCAGGAAGCGAGTTACTGCCGATTCAGCTGCCTATACACAACAGCCTTTTTTACCAGGCTCCGAAAGTCAGTGAAAATACTTACAGAATCTGACTCCGGAAATTATACTCGGTGCAGATTGAATTGGCATGGTTCCTCTTGAACCCCGGCGTCTTTTGCTTGACCTTGCATTCGCATGGACAAATTATCTCTAAAATAACCAGAGGAACTGAGCAGCACACGTGGTTTCTATCACGCATGCAGTACATTGCTGTATTTGGATGTTTGTACCGCTATCAGGGGTGAGTAGGTTGCACGCATAAGTCCGAATTTCAAACTCAGGCACGGCCAACGATATGCATTGTTGTTAAATTCTAATACAACCGAAACTCGAATCCACTGTACTCTTTTTATTCGGTGTCGAATCACCAGAATAATTTCGCCGGAACAGTAGAAGTATTCTTTAAAAGAAAGCCATTTGAACACGAACGTTAGAAACCCACAACAACCTACAATTAAGTATGATTACTTGCAGCTTTTGAGTAACGCTGTGTCAATACAGCACAGGCTGAAAGCATGTTTGCTCTTTTCTATAGAGGCGACACTTGGGAAAGAATAAGGTCACATTTAGCTGGTACCTCGGGGTTAATTTCAGCGGCGAACTTCTTCTTTCTTTCTCTCACAAAGTAGATCACTTTGGATTGGCTTATTTAAGCGATTACCACAGAACGAAACACTGCTTTAGATATGACTAAAGAGGTATTGCTACTGATAACGGACATATCACCTCACGCTGAAAGAGAAGCGGTTGAAATAATTACTAAATTCATTTCCGCCCAGCTGTCATAGTTTATTTGTTCACCTTGTTTCCTGTACGCAAATCGCTTTCCCAAAGTCAGTTCACATATTTGTCAGTAACGTTGCCTCAAGATGTGCTCGTTGACTTATGATCCCCAACCACTGGATGACTGTCTGTTCCAACGAATGTGTCTAGGAGACGGGCGCGAATAGCAGAGTAATTGCGAACTAAGATAAGTTGTGTTTCTTGTATAATCCCATGAGGCATGTATTTCAGTTAGACTCGCAGGAGATAAGCATTAGTTCTGCTTTGAAATTTGGCAGTCCGACCCCTTTTTCAACGATTTTTTATGTCCGGAACATATATTTTCCCAACACTTCTTACTTTTATCCTCTAAAGGATTGAGATAAACGTTTTTTTCAACTGAAAACAATAGCTATAACTTCAGTTAAGACTGAAACAGCATTCGGTCGAACAAGCCATTCTTACCCATCTTTGTCCTCGATAGCCCTGAGAATTGATTGTTTCGCCCTTAAAGAATGTTTTTATACAACTGCGAAATTCGAACGAATTTGCTGCTTTCGTGCTGGAATTAGGAATAAACTTCCCCGTGGATTACAACCAAAGCAGGGTGTATGAAAGACAGCAACTTAAGGAATTTGTGGCTGTCAAAATTGTTATCAGACTGGACAAGCAGACTGCGCTTTTATTATCAGCCGTCATGAGATCAATAAATTATTGTTAAGACCATATTTGGTTTGAGAGCGGATTGATGTTATGGATAGCCTCAGCGAAACTCGACCTGGTTTAATTCACTTGCACATAGTAAATCTAATGTTTTATAATGTTTTCTCATCACTAAATAGAAAAATGTTTTTAAAAGCCGACTACATTACTCAATTAGCCTATTAAGGTGGTTGAAAACTCAAAGTATGTGTGACATTTTATTGCAGCTTTACGCGTTGGAAACCAGCGCAGTTAATGGTTCGTTACGATAGGATTTTCGAATATTCCGAATATGTTTGAAAAAATGAATATGGCTCAGAAGCAAGCTTGCATTGTTTTGATCAGACCATAAAGTTCTATTGATGTTAGCTGTGTATGCTCCAGTCAGGCTACCTTAATTGTGGCCAGGAGTCGCACAGCCTCAATAGGATTGAGCAAACATTGGGAATATATCGTGAAATTTAGATTTCATGGGGCCACATGAACTGTGTATCAAGAATTACCTTAAAACGAGTGATTGCAATATGATACTGTAATTAATCTACTTCGCAAGATTGGAAATGATAATTTACTCGAGAATTCTGATGACGAAAGGGACAATCATATTATCTCTCAGACTTTCTGTGAATTATGGATGAATAATATGGTACGTAGATCACAGAAATTTATTTTACATTTGGTGAGTACCGCTAGAACGTATCAAATTTTACACAGCCTGTCTGTAGGAATCTTTTGCACTTCAAGGACTTTCAGTCTTCGATTTGCCATTATCCAACAAGTTGCCTCGGAAGAAATCAAGGAAATTTCCTATTTTGTGTAATCCTCCGCACGAAGGGTACGACGGAATCAGATGCTCAAATAAGCTTCCATAAACGGCGCGTATTTCGATACATACCAGTGGCCTCTAAAGGCCGATGCTTGGTTAGGACCCATCTGCTCCAATCACGTTAATTTTGGTTAAATAGTGGTATGAGCGAGTAAACGCTCTCATATGCAACCAAGGACTATCCCTAATATCCCAACATCTGCCACCAGCTGCTTGAAAGACAGAAAGCAGGCATTCTGCACAGTGAGCATGTGTGGGGTGCTGACTGAACACACCAGATTATCGATTTCATCGGACTGATTTCCAAAGTGCCGAAGTTCAAAAACTCCCTGAGTCATTGGCCTCTACTTATGTGCAGCATTGTACGGTTCAAACCATCAAGCTACTTTTGACTAGATTTCACAGCTGTGAGGTGTCCGCCTAGCAAAAACAGGTCCACCTGAAGAGTCGTTAGGCAAGCTAACAGTTCTAAATCAGGGCACCGAGGCCGAAACTAAGGTGGATCAGTTTAATCTCGGAAGCTGCTTATCGGTATTTATCTTCTTTGTTCTCGGAATAGTTTTCCGCAGTTATGCGGTCTACTTAATCCTCTCTTCCGGGTTTCGGCGAAGTGACAGAAAATTAATCATTTGCGCATTCGGGACTATGGCGCCTAATAAGATTCCGTTACGATGCACCTAGGGTAATCATGAGTACTAACGTTTTCCGAAACAAAACGAAATATCACGTCATATGTCACACCCAGGTCACCCACACAAACCCTTTAATCTGTTTGTGAACAGGGAGTTCGACGTAAAATTGATAATTTGCTCAAAAATAACATTAATTTTGGCCTTTACGTTAGGCCCAGCCTAAATTCTATTGAGCATCTTTCTGGCGTAATAATTCAACTGAATGTGCTACAGTGAGTGGATATTCCATCCAAAGAAACACAGCTCTCCGAACCCTGGGGGACATTTCGTTAGGATGTGCTTTCCTGAAATGGCTCTACTAATTAGTAGCAACTTTTGTCAGGTACAACGGTTGAAATAGTTTGTTAACTCACGATCCGTACAAAAAACAGAAATGCGTAATCTATGGCTGCGTAGATGAGGATCTTCCCACGCCGTCTCACCAGAATACACTCATCTAAATTTCATCACAGATAACGGATGACAGAGATAAATTAGCTGGAAATAACGCTCCCAATATAATTCGTTGTCAGATTTTATATGAAATTATGAAAACTATTTAATAATTCAGAATTTGTGTGAATTCCACTTTTGTATGCGGAACACGAAGGTGGAGCGAAATGAATGAACAAACATCTACGATGGGTGGGTTCCTAAAACCGGTAACTTGTTCATCCTGGTGCGGTGCTGGTTAGATGGCTGTGCGGACTGCGGCGTTAATAATCACTGGACGCTGGAAATGCGCTGTGGCTTGTGTTTTTTGCGATACATGATGGGCAGTCCACACCCCCAAAACTGGTCCTTTGAATATCCAGGTCAATTGTTGACATCAGCCTATGCTGATACGTTTTGTGGTAGATTTTATACATCCATCATGAGAGTGACCGCTCGAATAACAAACAACAAAACAAAGAGACGGATGGGATCATACAAGAGTTCTGCATTTTATAGATGTGAATGCGATAGATAAGGTGCAAGATTTGAAAGCTAGAAGCACTAGGTTCATTGAATTCACAAACTTTCGCGGAATTTTCATTACAATGACCGTAGTTGTTCTGGGGAAGATCTAATGTAATACTTCATTGCTGTGCTTCATGGAAGAGTCGGATTATTTAAATGCATTATGTAAGCAACACGATGAATAGCGCCGCGAAATGTGAGTTAGTGTATATGCCTCACAGGATATGAAGTCTCAAACAATAGCAGTTGTGGCTTACGTAGGGAATTATTGTTTAGAGGTAATACACTACTCATAAGGTAGCCGAAAATTTTTCGACAATCCACAGTAGGTTTCGTTCCTCTTGGGATTCATCAAGTAGGCGCAATCTCCAAGTGTTTGTCAACCTTATGTTCTGATGGAAACCAAATTGCATGAAATTAGTGAACTATCCTCATTGGCAAACAGATTTGGACTTTGCGAGCCTCACTTGCGTAAAAAAATTCCCTAATGAGTTTGTTTCGCGGAAACCAAGTGGTTTACCCGCAAAAATGATAAGCAATCTGGTGGAAGGTTCAAAACACTAAATAGTTGATTTGCAAACCGACGCTACCCATCTCCATTATAACGGCTTGGTCTTCAGAAGTCACACAGCCAACCAACCTAGGACCTGTTTTCACTTGTCCTCTTTTCACTTTGGCCATCATGATTTGTGGGGTTGCTTAGTGAAGCCTCGTGGTGAAGGGGAAACAAACAGAAGTGAGGTAATAATTGATCGATAAAAGGCAGATTGAGCTTACAAGGCCCAGTTTTACGGCTGGAACGATATAAATTCTCCAGTATAATAATGCTAGCAGAGGTAATGCTGTACAAGTGGGTGGGGTGTGGAGTACAGCTCTAGCCCAGACTATTTCACCCTAGATGTATCAGTGCACAGGGTATATCAACAAAAAGACCTTGAAATAAATCACAAAACCAAAACCAACCGAATTGCATCAAGGGCCTTCTCCTCCTAGCCAAACGTCGAGTTAACAAGCTGGTAAAATATACCCCAGAACAGACAATCGTAGGGAATGTATAGAGGTAATACACTACTCATAAGGTAGCCGAAAATTTTTCGACAATCCACAGTAGGTTTCGTTCCTCTTGGGATTCATCAAGTAGGCGCAATCTCCAAGTGTTTGTCAACCTTATGTTCTGATGGAAACCAAATTGCATGAAATTAGTGAACTATCCTCATTGGCAAACAGATTTGGACTTTGCGAGCCTCACTTGCGTAAAAAAA
>NW_008751994.1:325678-356052 GCF_000715545.1 Opisthorchis viverrini | reverse complement strand
GGAGTTCGACGTAAAATTGATAATTTGCTCAAAAATAACATTAATTTTGGCCTTTACGTTAGGCCCAGCCTAAATTCTATTGAGCATCTTTCTGGCGTAATAATTCAACTGAACGTGCTACAGTGAGTGGATATTCCATCCAACGAAACACAGCTCTCCGAGCCCTGGGGGACATTTCGTTAGGATGTGCTTTCCTGAAATGGCTCTACTAATTAGTAGCAACTCTTGTCAGGTGCAACGGTTGAAATAGTTTGTTAACTCACGATCCGTACAAAAAACAGAAATGCGTAATCTATGGCTGCGTAGATGAGGATCTGCCCACGCCGTCTCACCAGAATACACTCATCTAAATTTCATCACAGATAACGGATGACAGAGATAAATTAGCTGGAAATAACGCTCCCAATATAATTCGTTGTCAGATTTTATATGAAATTATGAAAACTATTTAATAATTCAGAATTTGTGTGAATTCCACTTTTGTATGCGGAACACGAAGGTGGAGCGAAATGAATGAACAAACATCTACGATGGGTGGGTTCCTAAAACCGGTAACTTGTTCATCCTGGTGCGGTGCTGGTTAGATGGCTGTGCGGACTGCGGCGTTAATAATCACTGGACGCTGGAAATGCGCTGTGGCTTGTGTTTTTTGCGATACATGATGGGCAGTCCACACCCCCAAAACTGGTCCTTTGAATATCCAGGTCAATTGTTGACATCAGCCTATGCTGATACGTTTTGTGGTAGATTTTATACATCCATCATGAGAGTGACCGCTCGAATAACAAACAACAAAACAAAGAGACGGATGGGATCATACAAGAGTTCTGCATTTTATAGATGTGAATGCGATAGATAAGGTGCAAGATTTGAAAGCTAGAAGCACTAGGTTCATTGAATTCACAAACTTTCGCGGAATTTTCATTACAATGACCGTAGTTGTTCTGGGGAAGATCTAATGTAATACTTCATTGCTGTGCTTCATGGAAGAGTCGGATTATTTAAATGCATTATGTAAGCAACACGATGAATAGCGCCGCGAAATGTGAGTTAGTGTATATGCCTCACAGGATATGAAGTCTCAAACAATAGCAGTTGTGGCTTACGTAGGGAATTATTGTTTAGAGGTAATACACTACTCATAAGGTAGCCGAAAATTTTTCGACAATCCACAGTAGGTTTCGTTCCTCTTGGGATTCATCAAGTAGGCGCAATCTCCAAGTGTTTGTCAACCTTATGTTCTGATGGAAACCAAATTGCATGAAATTAGTGAACTATCCTCATTGGCAAACAGATTTGGACTTTGCGAGCCTCACTTGCGTAAAACAAATTCCCTAATGAGTTTATTTCGCGGAAACCAAGTGGTTTACCCGCAAAAATGATGAGCAATCTGGTGGAAGGTTCAAAACACTAAATAGTTGATTTGCAAACCGACGCTACCCATCTCCATTATAACGGCTTGGTCTTCAGAAGTCACACAGCCAACCAACCTAGGACCTGTTTTCACTTGTCCTCTTTTCACTTTGGCCATCATGATTTGTGGGGTTGCTTAGTGAAGCCTCGTGGTGAAGGGGAAACAAACAGAAGTGAGGTAATAATTGATCGATAAAAGGCAGATTGAGCTTACAAGGCCCAGTTTTACGGCTGGAACGATATAAATTCTCCAGTATAATAATGCTAGCAGAGGTAATGCTGTACAAGTGGGTGGGGTGTGGAGTACAGCTCTAGCCCAGACTATTTCACCCTAGATGTATCAGTGCACAGGGTATATCAACAAAAAGACCTTGAAATAAATCACAAAACCAAAACCAACCGAATTGCATCAAGGGCCTTCTCCTCCTAGCCAAACGTCGAGTTAACAAGCTGGTAAAATATACCCCAGAACAGACAATAGGCTAACGTTCCAGAAATTGTCTAATAAAATGGCAAAATTAACGGTTCGGAAATATGAACATGTGTTCATGATTGCTGGCCCACAAATCATGATGATGATTACCAGTAATCTCCTGTGAACGTCATGTGACAAGGATTATAATGTCCACACTCAAATGTAACAAATTTTGCCAAACAGATCATCCTTACCCATATTTTCACCAAGCTGGCTGATATTTTGTGTTGATAAGTGTCTACATAAATAATGCTTAAAAGATTGTAGAATATCAGTCAGTAAGTCATTTAATCAGCTACGAGTCATGTAACAATTGTACGTTGGTTCTAGTTCCTACAGCTTCTGTGCAAACATACTCGCTCTGTAAGGAGCCAAAGAGCAACTTGCTAAGACACCTGGTCGTTTGCTCTTCAATACCCTGAAAAAAGTTTTCCCACTTCTCGAGTTAAGAAATCTTCAACAAAGCTAAGCCCTATAAACTCCATTTTTCCAGTTCACTGTATTTTACACACCCCTTCAACTGAATGCCTTCATAAATGTCAGCTGTCTTGGTGGCTTTTTCCGAGTTATTTAAGAGGTTTCTGGTTTTACGTTTTTCCAGCCTTCTTGGTTGCTTTGTTACTAGTTTGAAAATTGGGCTCATTTCACCTACTTTACCTCATTTGAACGTAATATAAACTTTTTTACGTTTCCATTCCATTTTTTCACGGTAGCCCTACTTACTTAGTGATCAAAGGAGTCAGCGCACATGAAATAGCAATATTTGTGATCATTATTAATGGTTACCACTGGATATCTCAACTCCCTTTTGTATTTATTTCATCATTGGTTTGCAACTACAGAGTGGTGATACGAAAGATTAGAGAGCGTTCTTTTTCTACCAAGGTGACCCAAAATTTGAGACTTTTGATGTTGTGAAGTTAAAGCGAATGAATTGTGGATGTTTCACTGGTAGAAGAAAATATTTATTATGGCGTTTGACGCACCATCTACCAACGTTTGCGAGAGTGATAAAGCACAGCTCTCGCTCGTACGCCAAGAGTGTGTACAGTGCTCAGCAATGCAAGTAAAGCAGCATATTCGTTTTATTCTTCCAAACATACCCGCTCAGTGATCTCTAGTATAGGCACCGAAGTTCACTCCCTGCCCGTTCCGTTACATATTTGTTTGGTGCAATACCCGCTTGTGTGCCACCCAACGTTACGGGAACATTTGACTCCCACTCCAAGGATTTAATCAAGATTGTAGAAAACATTTTTAATGTGAACTTCTTAGCCTTTTAAGAAAATCAGATTTACAACAAATGAGAACGTCATCTAGTTTTCTACTATTCTACGTGGCGCTGGTTCCTGCCAATCTTCAACTTTTGTGCACGGTGCGACTTTCCACAACACACATGAGATTGCCCCATTGATACTCGGAAAAAAAGGTTTTATATTTGCAGCTGCCACACAGCCAGTACCTTTGTTACTCACCCACATGCGAATGCGTGATAGTGGGAGGTCAGTTGCATACGGTAAATCGAGGAAAGCACACCGTTTTCGCCGATAATAGGCCATAATAATGAATTATGAGTACGTATAGAACAGCTACGTGCTACCGGTACATTACCAGCATTACCAGTGACGACATATCACGCACCATATTGTTTCACAGTTCTATTAATCCGAATAAAAACTACTTTTTTTCTTGTTACAAAGTTGAACGTTGCTGAATACAAATAAACATACCGGAACACATCCTGGGGAACAACAGTGAACGACAGTAAATGGAATATAGCACAACGATCAACAACACTGGATAAGCAACTACTGCTTTGGGGGACTGTTGTGTAATAATTATAAAAAAACTCTCTAGTTCATTTTCAGCAAAGGAAACTATACTGTAAAACGATTCTTTCATTAGATTCATAGTGAGAGACAACGGAGTTACTGCTGGCAGTTTATGAAGCACTTCGGAGGCAACACTGAAGTGGTAACAACCTCAGTGCCGGATGATAATTGCTGGCTGTTCTCTGTTCAATGAAGAAGACCGTCGTGATTTCCGAAAATTGCGCCTTTTTAAGTGGCACCATCTACTGAGGGGCGGGAAATTTTAGTCACAGTTTTGTGGAATTCTGCTGCACAGCTGATCTAGTCATTAAAATTTATGGCAAAGCGCAACAATGGATTGATGACCGATTGAGTAGCACAATATCACCAGTTGACAGAAAAATTATCGAGGTTTCTTGTCATGGGTCAGCTTAGCTGCTCTTTGCATGTTGAAAAACAACCCTGACTGAATGCGTTTGCTTGGTTGATAGACCAGAACTCTATGACTTTTGCATTCCAGTTCTGCGATGTGTTTCATTCTCTGCTGCTGTCTACAGCATTTCCTTCGCTGTCTGGCACGCAAGCTCGTTAGTGGATATTTGGAGTTGCGCAAGAACTAATTTATGATTCCTAGAGTATGTTCTTTGAAGCCTAGACAAACTTTGAATTGATATGGTGCAATCGGTCTGTACTTGGTATGTGTTACAATTCACGGGAAAGCCGCGATTTTTAGGGTATTCTTGCTCAAAAGGCTGCCAGAGGTAAGGTCCTTTTACCAATGATAGGCTCAGGTTGGTGACCATAAAGCGTGCACTAGGTTAGGTGCATCACACAGCAATGCAAGATGAATGAACTAAGTGATTTGTGTTTACAGTAGCTGCACGCTCCTTATTCTACTCTACAATGCACCTTTGTAGAAAGACAGTAACAAGAACGGCGTCTAAATCAGTCCTTTTCAGTTAGAACACAACCACTTTGCTCGCTTCAGGGAAGCAGGATTCCGTTACACAACTTCGTCGTTAGTATTGTTCGTTCACGGTGACTCTAAAGCAAGTATCACTAAATACATATGATAAATAAAATTTAATATCGATTCTTCTGTATACTTATCTAGTTTTCCGGTGGTCAGTTTTTCTAAACTAAATGGCGTTCACTGTGATGGCAGCGCACCCGCCGTTACTCAGATGTGTGGACTCCTCACGGGTTGACATATCTGATCTATCTGAAGTGAAATTTACTAAAACAAATTGTTGCATCAGATTATAGCAGATTTTAATGCAAAATTATCAATGTGAAATCCACTCAATCATTGATAGCTTGTTTTATTAGGAAGGGGAACCAAAATAATTGGTTCCTATGTAAGAATTAATCTTCAGGATAGAACAGAATAGGCAGGCGTTTTCTCTTTTCGACGCCAAACTGATGCCTTGGATGGCATGAGTAATTTTAACTGAAATTCGGCACCTGATAAAATCAAACTAGGCGCAGATGCGAATTATTTTGTTATAGTTATTGATAAGTTTTCTTGTCCTGCTGCCAATTTTCTTTGTTTATCTGTATAAATAATCCTTGCCTGCTAAGCAGTTAGGCATTGCACTTTCAGTTTATTTTCATAGCAATCATCAGAAGTAATTCGTCTATGAGATCGACGTTGATTTTTCCTGAAATTTTGCCACATTCGGTGATATATTCAGTGAGAAAAAACCCACAATCACTGGGCCTTCTCTACTAAGACTATTGATCAACTTTTGCAGACCAATTCAGCATAGAATGCTGTAATTTGGCTGAGCAACAGATAGCCGTACTTCAGTGTTTCTCTAACAATGCGAAATAATCGAAGATAAATCTGAGGAATACACTAATTTGCAATTCAATTTGGTTTTCACAAGAGACTCAACTGAATCTCTCGTTTATGATATTCTACAAATGAATGTGCTGCACACAGACCGCCTCATGATTCAGTTGGCACGACATTCGAGATATCGCAGTATATTTTCATGAAAAAGACTACTCGCAAGGTTGCTGAAAACTTTTCGACAGCCCACGATCGGTTTTGCTCTTCTTGTCGCTCATCAGGTAGGCGCAGACTCGGAAACTCGGGGACTACCTGATGAGCCCAAGAAGGGCGAAACGGGGCGAGGGCCGGCGGCGGGGTTTCGACAGCCCACGATCGGTTTTGCTCTTCTTGTCGCTCATCAGGTAGGCGCAGACTCGGAAACTCGGGGACTACCTGATGAGCCCAAGAAGGGTGAAACGGGTCGAGGGCCGTCGAAGAGTTTTCAGCAACCTTGTGAGTAGTTTTCTTTATGAAAAGGATAAATCTGCTTTGAAGATGCAGCATTGAGTCCGAGACACAGATTTCTATGCTTATTTTACGGTTGGGCGATAAAACCACACTAATGCATCCCTCAGCCTATTTCGGTGTAACTTTGAACATGTGACTGTTTGTTTAAGGCATCCATGCAATACAAGGGGTTGTTTCGACTTTATGGCTGAATTGCTCGCGTTATCAGTGACTGAACGAACGCACATAGCAAGGACAGATGTGTAACCTGGAAAAATGCTGGTTGTGCTCGTATATTATGAGATAAAAGTCTTGTTGCCTGAGCAGGAGCCATTTTGTAACCATTTTGGGAAGACTAATTTTTCTTGAGTGATTCGGTATGATTATTGGATTTTAAGAGTTAAATGTTCTGAAATTTTTCAACTGTCTATATCCTTCATGTGAGTTCCTTAAATAAGAGTTAAACCCATTAGTTTCTTGGTATATGCATGAGCTGGGCAAGTTGATTGCAAAAGTTTTAACACCAATCCAGGTGACATCATCAGTGCGTTATTGAGAAGCGTAGTTTCCCAACCACCAACCCACCGCTACACAAAACTACGCTCCCCAATAACGCACTGATGATGTCACCTGGATTGGTGATGAAACGTTTGCAATCAAATTGCCCAGCTTAGCGAACAAGCCAACGACCATCTACGCTACCTATACTACCAACATTTTCCTCTATAATATACCTATATGCACAAAAAAGTGTATGAACGGTATAGTGAATGCCAAATAGAGCTTTAGTCAAATGTGCAAAACAAACGACGTTCTCGTTCTCATCGTTTCGCTCTCATCTCGTCTAATACAATGAAGCTCTTCAATAAGAGGAGTTCAGAATGCTCATAAATAATTGACGTCTTCGAAATACTCAATATTAATTAAGGTATTATTGGTAGTCATCTAAAACCTCTGGGCAAAAACAAATTGCATGCAAAGTAGTCGTTTGTCGGTTATTCAGGCAGACGATGTGGTTTGGTGAAGAAATCCAACTCTCTTGTTTTTGGACATTGTTGCGTTCAGAAAGAGTTCCGTAACTTGGTGGCATGTTACGTTTTCTAATCTGAGATTTCTAAAAAGTGTTAGCGGTGGCAGCTCTTCAGTGCTTTTCAGTGCCCTCCAAAACGAGACGCGTGCCAAAATGCTTGAAAATAAATCAGTTCTGTTCTATTTTAATTCCTTATCTCTGTTCGTAGATGGTTTACTGCGTAGAAGTTGACACCGGACACTATGGGGAAACATTATTCTTTTGAGATATCGGATAATATCGGATAATATATGTAGAAACGGTGCGTTCCACCTTAAGTCTGACTCGGCAGACATTTCCCGCTGAAATAGTATTGCAATTTTTCATTGTCCCATGGGTTGATAAACAAAGATCAGTTTATGTCAACCAATATCGCTTTCCTCGGGGAATCTTGTGTAGTGCCCCCATCTGTGTGTACTACTAAATGTCACTCTTCCAAAGGTTGAGGATTCCAGCTTACCTACAGACATAAGGTTTGTTGACCTGAAGAAGATATTCCGTACTGACCAGAGTCAAGTTTTACTCTGTTAGTTCGAAACCGGAATTAGACGGACAGTCTTCTGAGTTTCATTCGACGTAGTCCTCCAATTGTATGACGATCGGCCAAGCTGAGAATTGCGACCGTCATTCTCTACCTCATGGAGTGGCTGCGCGTTGACCGACTTCATTGCATTGCAAACGTCCTTGTAGGTGGGCCGTAAAATTGAATACATTGGTTCTCTGCTCACAAGTGGAATTTTGGTGTCGTTCTGCATCCCAGACTCACGCCCAAATAGAGATGTCTTATTCAGGTCGCGGAGGCTCGTCCAGGTACGCTTTCGTAAGGACACTGGCCTGAGGCAAATTGGTTTGGTATGAAGAATGGTGACATTCACTCGATTGCTCATCTTTATAAATAATTATTGAAATACCTCTCTCTGGTGTTTGAGCAACTAGAACTAGTTTCAATTTTACATGTTAGAAAAAATAATATGAAGATCCGCCAGGCGTCGACACTCTGAGAGTGACTTCGCACTCAAGTCAATTGTCCGGTTCACCAGCGTTTAGTTACGTCTTATAGGTGTTCCAACGTTGATCTGATTAAAAATTCATGATCGTGTCAGGCATCAGTGACTGAAACCGGAACACATTCTGAAGTCACCTGGGCATAAAACTACATACACTACATTCTTTCGTCCTTGTCATGGGAGTTTCCTGGGGAACTGACTTGACATGTGGACATCTTCAACGATAAAAACGAAAGTAGATTCATTAGAATTCGGACTATTGTCACTGTTTCGGAAAAAGCAGTTGCGGGAGGAGCCACCTAGTGGTGAAACTTTGGTAACTTATATTCACTATCTGACTGGAGTGCATTATGGCAGTTGAGATCTAGTCGGTGCCAGAGAATATGAACCCGAATTATGTTAAAAGGGCACTTTACTTGCAACAAGCCACCGTTATTCATGTGGTGATTAGCCAGGATATCTGGAGGTAAATTCATACCGTTGGCTAAAAAAAGTACCAAGACATTATTGGACTTCCTCGATACCTGGCATCTTAGTTGTAGAAGCTGCGATGTTGCGTTCTTTCAAGAAAGCATGAGTTGCAAAAGACCGGCCCTAGGAACCGCACATTTCAATCGCATGAAAGCTGGCGTCTTTGAAGCTAGGACTAAAATGCAGTTCAAAATACAAGCGTTATGGACAATCGCTATAGGATTAAGAAAATTATGCCGCATTGCGCGCGTTCTCAAGCTATGTAAATCTTTAGCATTCAACGGGCTACAACTTCGAATCGTTGGCGTCCATAAAGCTGCTTCAAAGGGAAAGTTCGTCGAATGACGGCCCGGATGGTTAAACTAGAGAGCACAAAGAGCTTGAATTTCCTGCAAACTTGAAAATTGTACTAAGAGAGGTAAGGTGATTTTTATGAAGAAATATTCAAGTCGCTGTCTGAAATGCACCAGTACGATTCAAAGTGCAGCTGACCCCGGAGAGGACTTCTAGTCTTTGGACGCTGATGAAACGAATTACTAGGACCTATGGACGTGTTCGGACGGTTGCAAATAAAACCGCAGGATTCAAAATCGACAGGCACAATGGATACAGTCTCCGGTCACTCAGGCTAACATGGCTCTTACCAGGATTATCCATTGACTTTCAGATCTAGCATTCTGAGAAAAACTTTGAAATTCAAGGAACATACTTTCAAATCATTTGAACAGGCTGAAAATCAACTAGTGGGTTGACAATGGTCAGGAAATCTAATTTAACGCAAACCGTCGATGTCACCTGATATTCTTCTGGGTAAAAAAAGAAATCTGTGGCCCGAAAGCTCATTGCCTGCATACATCACGGATTCCGGGTTAGGCCGAACGGAAGCATGACGCCTACTTAAAAGTTAAAGGTCTCGAGACCACAGAACTTGGATTTTATTGAAGCAAACGTAAAGCTTAATTCTTCCAGATTATCTAAGAAGTCTGAACTTCGAAAGGTAATGATTAGTTAAACCTGGAAGCTGTCCGAGGAGGAAAGCCAAAAGAAATTTTCAAACTGGGTCCAGCAGTCTCAGTGAACAAAGATTTTCAATGGGTTTGCATAGGGTGGGCGGTTGTACAGGTGGCAAAACATTTCAACAGTGCCACTGTTTAAAAGAAGGGTGATTGGGTTGAAAAGTTGCAAGTCATAAGATCAAACTTCTTGGTATTGCATAGAAAATCCTGGCACACAACGTGCCCAACCACTTAAACGCTTATTTCAAGAACGAGGATATATCTGAGGATCATTTTGGATTCCTTAGTAAGAAAAACTCAACCATATATTTTCGAAAGCTCCTGGGTAAGTGAAAAGGGAACGGTTGTAGGTTGCTTCTCTAGGCTCTGCTGTCCTGAAGAAGCGGTCTACATTATCAGATTCCCTCACTATGCTACGTGGACTCGAGTACCTACCGTTGTAGCCACCACTATGGAGGTCGGATTTGGCACACCGTAAAGCATGTTTGCGTTCCGTATCCAACTGCCTTCAGTTTGCACCAAAAAACGATCTGTATTAAAGTGTTTCGTGATTACAAATAGAGCATGGAAATCCAGTACAGCCCGAATCGTCACCTTTTCAGCTCAAAACTCTTTGTTGACTAAGATGAATCTGAAGGAATCAATGATACGCAGGCCAAATTCCCGTCTAGCTGTGTTCAGGTTGCACATCTTCAGATTGAACTTCTGTGAATTCAAATAGCAGTGACCTCCACAGCGCCCTTCCATATTCTAAATATAAGCTTTTCTGGAACACATCTCCTAATAACCTATCCAGAATTCATACTGTACTCAACAAATGGCTGCCGTATGGTATTTTGAAGATTTCCGCCACCTCCACAGCACCCTGTTCACATACGCAAAAACTGATACCAAGTCACATCTTGGGGTCGCCCAAACATTTACTGCTTTCGGCCACCTTTGTTCACGGCCATTCAAGGACGACAGTCTGGGCGTTGTTATTAAGGTTGTGATGTATCGAGTTGTCGTACTGTCTTCAACACTTCTGACTGAAATTTACAGACGCTGTACCGACGGTGAATTGGGATAACACTGCCTGCACAAGGTAACAGTAATATGGACATTTGACAGTTTACCTCCCGTGAAACTCGAGGGGTAAATTATTGGTATTCTGCTCAAGCGGTCGAGAAGTCAATTCTGAATGCGAACCAAGAATAGTTCCTTCTGGCTTTTGAGCTATAATCACTGATTTACCTTTCGTTTAATCAACGTACTTCAACTGACTGAAAACTGAAGTTCCCAGACGAGCTGAGCTACGCTGGGTAGGCCACGTAGGACGAATACCCGCTAATCGCACCGCAAAACAGCCTGTTTATGCTCGGTTAGAGAGCAAAGCTCAGATTCTGGAACTTCCCAAGTTCCTCCTAAGGGTTGATTTTATCTCAATCTCAGAATATGTAGTCTGGCGAAAATCTGACACTTGACAAAATATGCCAGGTGAGCTCTGAGGCAGAACACATTCCATGCTAGAATGCAAGTGTATCATTCACACTTTCGTAATCCTCCGTTTTTCTCCGCTATTCTACTGCGGGAATACTTCACTAGGAGTGACCCAAATGATGGTTTGCCACCTTAATATCTAACATCAAAAATGGCTCACTTAAGGGACTCTCCAGGAAGCACAGTTGTGGTCATTTATCCGAGGAAGTGCGGCATCCCGCCAAAACTAGGAATACTTTGCAGATAAGACCATCGCTTTGGTGTAAGAAAACTGACATTGATGCTCATTCAAAAACTGCTATGCTGAAGTCAGCTTATGGCCTTTAAGGAACCTATGCCCATCTGCACGCCGGCCCTTTCCCATCCGGTCTAAGTCATCGTCAACGGTTGCATGAAGCACCATCGGCTCCAGTAAAACCACGCGCATACGTCTAGTGGACCAAACTCTGTTGACCAGCAGGTTCACTCTGGATTCCAATCAACCCACGATACCACGGTGAAAAGTTTCAGGATTAGTTGTACAGCTGGTCGTCCATTTGTTTGCAACTCTTGACGTTAAGCAGGAAGTGAAAGTGACAACCACCTTCTTAGTATTCCCTCTGTTGTGGATAATCTTTCTATGCATTTACTGTAAACATCGTTCATCAAATAATACAGTAATGTATATTTCGACTAAATAAATACGTTAAGTATGAACAGTATTTGTTTTGAGGCGGTATTCTGGTGTTTGAGTGACTACCCTTAGTTTTCGAAAAACATTGCATAGGCGCTCAAGTCGTCTCAATTCGGTCGCCGTACACCATATGCTTGAAGATGAATAGTGGTTCTCCCACAGCCCAAAATCTGCCAAACAGTTGACTATCAACAAGTCCTGCTCTACGTTAATAAATCATATATATTAGGCTGACCATAGACAATGGACGGAGAAAGTTATGCGCCTAACTGCGCTACTTTTAGACTCACTTGGACACTTCTTGCAACATTCTTTCTAATTTAGAAAGAAAATTGATAAAACGAACTTTCTTTTCTTGTTTTCCTCTCATTCCACATTAATCATGAGTGAATTTGACAAGAGAACTGAAATAAAAGCCCAAAAACAGAGTGGACAAGATTTATTAATGTGTTGAACAAGCACGGCGACGAAAACAAACAGTATCCTGGGTGAAAACCACAAACGTTGATACACAACAGTTACAACAACGGCCTCATAGTCTGACAGAATTTGTATCTAGTCCCAGAGAGAGAACTTATCAACCCAAGCAACACTGTATTGTTTACGGAAGTGTCGCTTGCCCGATATCCCAGATGTTAAGATAGACTTTTTATGAAATCCTAATCAATGTGTGGAACCTAAGTATGGGGAAAGCATACAGGTGATAGGGGTGCATGATGAAATGATTTCCGTATGGTGTGAAGAGCATTCACTGTGGCAAAGATAGTGCGATGCGGATACTTATCTTTGTGTACCAAAGTCACCCAATTATTGTTTTTAATTCTTTATTTCTTACGCAGCATGTCTATGGAATTTCAGGAAAAGTCCAGAAAACAACAAAAAGGCGCCTATGTGGGCGCTGAACCCAGGTCACCGAAAATGTAGTCCACAATCTTATCTACCTGTGCACCAAACTTAAACCAAAGTACATTGTACACTTTGAAAAGAACATCTAAGGAACCTATCTATCTATCTATCTATCTATCTATCTATCTATCTATCTATCTATCTATCTATCTATCTATCTATCTATCTATCTATCTATCTATCTATCTATCTATCTATCTATCTATCTATCTATCTATCTATCTATCTATCTATCTATCTATCTATCTATCTATCTATCTATCTATCTATCTATCTATCTATCTATCTATCTATCTATCTATCTATCTATCTATCTATCTATCTATCTATCTATCTATCTATCTATCTATCTATCTATCTATCTATCTATCTATCTATCTATCTATCTATCTATCTATCTATCTATCTATCTATCTATCTATCTATCTATCTATCTATCTATCTATCTATCTATCTATCTATCTATCTATCTATCTATCTATCTATCTATCTATCTATCTATCTATCTATCTATCTATCTATCTATCTATCTATCTATCTATCTATCTATCTATCTATCTATCTATCTATCTATCTATCTATCTATCTATCTATCTATCTATCTATCTATCTATCTATCTATCTATCTATCTATCTATCTATCTATCTATCTATCTATCTATCTATCTATCTATCTATCTATCTATCTATCTATCTATCTATCTATCTATCTATCTATCTATCTATCTATCTATCTATCTATCTATCTATCTATCTATCTATCTATCTATCTATCTATCTATCTATCTATCTATCTATCTATCTATCTATCTATCTATCTATCTATCTATCTATCTATCTATCTATCTATCTATCTATCTATCTATCTATCTATCTATCTATCTATCTATCTATCTATCTATCTATCTATCTATCTATCTATCTATCTATCTATCTATCTATCTATCTATAATCCACAGAACTGTTACCTGCACTCTGTTCAGAATACAGCCGTTTTCTTTGGAAACAGAAATATTGTCTGGGTTCCCTAGAGCTTCTATTGAATTCGATTATTCTTGCGAGGATATCTCTTGGCTTGCACAAGGTAGCAAAGTGGCCTCTCGAAAAACGTCCTGTTTAAGTTGCTCTGTGGTAAGTTTCGAGGCAGGAGAAGGGCATCTTTGGACTTGAAAGTACACTCAAAATCAGAACGTTTCCAAGATTACCGGCGTCGTCCCAGCGAAGCTAGATGAGCAAGCGTCATCTTTGTGAGCGTAAAATGCGCAAGGACTACATAAAACGCTCGCATGGCTTTCATCCGAAAATTGCACGAACTTTTGATACCACGCAAGAGTAACCCCAACTGGTTCGTTTCTTGGCTTGCTATGAAGGTGTGGGTGATGCAGAGACCGAATGATCTTCATGTGCACGTTCATGTTTTTACCTCTGTTCAGCCCTGTCCAGATAACAGATAGTTGCTGTCCGTGGCTTGAGAATCAGCGGCTAAGGCATCCGTCCGTCAACGTTCTGCGTTCGAGCTTGTTATCATCTATTTTGATGTGACCATGAGTAACCCATGATTCTCTGACCAATCAGGGTAGTGCACAGTGATAATAGTTTTAATGTTGGTACTATTTTGACTGCTTCAATCTGTTCATTCTCAAGGAAGGTTAACCGAGGTGACCAAAATGTTAAACAGTAAGGTAACAATAGAAAAAGTGACTTTTTAAAAAACTACATTAATCATTACAATACGCACAATGTTCACAAGTTTGAATACACCCGTGCTGAAACCGGTAGAGATATTTTTAGACTGATTTGGGCTTAATGATGGGTCATGGAGATACCAGTAGAAAACGCTACATGCTAGAAAAATTCCTGAAGCATGCTTTCAGTGGTGATTATTGACGCTGACGTTGACGTATAAAATAGAAGCACCGTCTAGTTGGATGAGAAAACATACGGGGGACCTTTCGAAATGATGAAATTATCTGTTGGGGAGAACAATTAACATGAATTGACTTAGGTACTAACTTATTAAGCTAAGAAAAATGGGTGATGTTAGGAGATTTTGTCATCTTCAGTGCTCCACGCCTTATCCATGGAGCCAAAAAGCAGACGCACTTTACAGCTGTCTTAACCTCGTTGGGCATTATCGGCAGTGCATGTCTCGTGAAACTCAGAGATTCCAACCCGCCAGTAGTTGAATACCCAATCGTTTTGCCGCGGACGGCTGATCAGTGGTGTTGAAATAATTAGGCTAGTCGCTTTGGGAGGTTGACCCTGTGAATTTTTCTGCCAGTAACATAAATTAAACATATCTACACAGTTGTAACTAAGTTGCCAGACTATCCGTCAAGCCACCTCAGATATGGTACAGCTAGAATTGAAGCAACCGTTCTTTATTGTTTCAAATTCTGTCGGTTGTCTATGTCGGAGCAATGGATTGTGAACACAATCAGATGACAAAGACCCATCTGTAGGTACTAATAAGGAACTTCGGGGGCTAAAATCTCGCTTAAGTTATGTTGAGAATTCTGTCAGCAAGAGACTGTACCGCAGTATGACGGTTTGTGTACCTCCATAAACCAATCAACGTTACTCATCGCGTTACACGTTAGGCTTACGTGGCTTACCGTACCATGCTGGAGAAGTGTCGGTGTTTGAGTAACAATCTTCTCATCCTTCAAAATTGGCATTTGGAACATTTGTGCTCACTTGCTACTTGAAATTACAGACTTCTGCAGTAAACGTAAGCCTTACGCCTCTGTCTGGCGTGAAAGCTCAGTGGAACGATCTGGTTGAAAACCCTACTAGCCATCGTGCGTTGTTTGGTGACTTCTGGAAGTATCCCAACTCAGACAGAACCACGCATAGCACAGTTACACATAATCTTATCGACCGTCGCGTGGTCCTACCACTGGCCTAACTTATTGTACACATCGGAGTAGTTAGTCGAAAGTACATTTTTTATCCCCCCCTGCTTGTCCAGCGAAATCTCCACAGGCCCACTCTTGAGCACCACTTGCCGACCTTTACCGCTAGCGAAATTTTTATCCCGCTTGTCCAGCGAAATCTCCACAGGCCCACTCTTGAGCACCACTTGCCGACCTTTACCGCTAGCGAAATGGCTCTATTCAACTCAGCCGCCACGACCTTAGATATTTCGAAATAATTTTTCCGACCCTGAGGCTAAGTTCACTTAGCAGCATTTACCGATTGCACTCCGAAATAAACCAAAAAACAGACTGCTTCTGGATGCAAGGTGGGCCCAACTTCTACTTTTTTCGGATCTCCAAAACAAGGACTCCAGATCAAAGTAAGGTTACTGAGCTCGTCTGCCCATCCACATCTTCTCGCTTTCAGCTACGAGGTTTTGGCAACTGGCTCTACCAGAGTTGGTATTATCTCAGACAATCCAGCCTCTGTCTAAATGGTTCCCGTTGCTAGCCATCTGTTTGTGAATCATTTAAAAAAACCTATGCCAACTTGCAACTTCACTTAGTAAGATAAATCTGTCGCTGTTTGATTAGGGATTATAGTGCTTCCACTCAATGTTTAATTTTATACAACGTGTAAGCGACGCACAGTGTGAGTTCTGGATTGCTTCTGATTCAGACATTACATAGCACAGTAAGAGCTGACAGCGATTAAACATCAACTCACTGGAATAGACAACCTTAATTTTACTCTAACACACGCTAGTAGAAACGTACTTTCCTTTTTCTACAATGTGCGTACATTGATTTCATCACTGGGTAAAATTGGTGCAAAACGAAGCGTGGCCACTTTCGGTACGTACAAATATTTACAAGAAAATCCCACCCTATGGGTGGAATCAATGAAACTACTAAGAACGGTCCTTCGGGAACCCGAACGGGATCATAAACCTTGAAATCTTTTGCGGCCACCACCGAGGGGAATCGGCAGACGGATGTTGTACTGAAGAAGATGTGAACCGCATTACACATAGCGATTTGTTCATAGGCTTCAGCATTGAATGGATGGCTTGCGTAGAGGAATAAACCAAATTATATTTCCTGATAGTTGAGGATGTTTATGTTGAACACCTCGGGCAATTTTTTTCCTGGAAAGATGCTGATTTCTTGAAGTCACCTCATCTCAGGTGACCAGAGTTACACTGCAGTTGCAGCACCATCTGTGGACAGCGTAATCAGACACTATATTTCAACGATTTTCCACAGAGGGTAGTGACGTCATCGTAAATAAGTTATCGAATATCGGTCCTAATGCTGCCATCTTCGGGAGTACTTCTGAATCATCTCCTACGGCAACAAAGTGACTCGACTGAACCAACATGTAAGCATTTTATCGTTCTTTCTTTAATCTAAATTTTCTGTGGAGTCTCGTAATCGATCGTAAATATGATTGGTTTCTGGTGTCACAATTAAACAAATTCAAACATTTACAGCACAGCAAACGACAACTAAAAGTAAGGCAAACTTGTAACCAACAAGACAAAATTAGCACGACAACTTAGCGTTAAATATTTCCATCAGTGCCCACGTGATCTTCATGGGTGCTTGGCAACAGAATATTTGCAGTAGAAAATATTTCGCTTGTCCAGGGATATGTAGCCTGAAAGAGCTCAAGGAACCATTTCAACTGACTTAATATCTTGCTGCAGACATGTTAGGTGTTTAGTCCGGTTTCGTCTGCGACTCTCAAAATGTTGGGTTGTGAGAACAATCACATATCACAACATCATATGGTCAGATCTGTCCGGTTGGTTTCCTTTTGGCAGTTCACTTACAAATAATAAGTCTTATTTGTTACATTGTTTGTACATATAAATTCACCCAAATTGAAGAACTTGAAGAACTTGTCTAAACTTAATGTAGGGTTGCGTCGGCGAGTTGCTACCATTAGCACAAACGCTATACAAACTACTGGGAAAGACGTTTGATATCCGTATTTTGGTCCGAAAATTTATAGAGTCGGTTGTTTCATTTGGTGGCATGGAATTTTTCTGTGTTGGAAACATTTTACACGCGTCTCTAAGTATTAGAATGGAGCGAATTACATTAAAACCTGCCAGAAGTAGGATTTATAGGCTTAAAGGAACGTATTGTCCGGGCAAATCTTATGCTATCCAATATGCGTTGGTCTTTAAGTCTCTCACCGGTTGACTCCAGTGTGTTGTAGACCAGAAGTTGACGAATAGATCAGTCAAAAGCGACGTAGTAAAATATTTAACAGCATAGTTTCTGATGTAATAAGCGTTTATAGGCCAATTAAATATTCATGTTGACATTAAATTTTGAAGTGTTGTCACAGCTGACGAAAAGGCAAAATATTTTTTTGTCTTCTGCCATTCAAAATGCAAGAATTTTTTCACTAAATCCTGCGTAATCCTAGAGAGTCCGCCTCCGAATATGAATACATTAAAAGGGGGTTTACTCCATTTGACCAATACTGCAAAAAACAAAGAGAAATTCCTCTGAAATAAGTTCACGGACTAGAGAGTATCTTTATTTAAACTTATCACTTTCACATATGGTGATAACACAGGTTCTATGCCATGTATATAGCACAAAACAGAAGTGTGGACAAATCAGTGCCAAACCTTTACTGGATAGTTCACACTCCACATGTAGAAAAAGGCCAGTTTATATCGAAGCCCTTGTTCAAGAGTCAAGCAGAAAACGTTCAAGCCATCATTCCTTGAAACCATTTAAGTGTTCGTTTATACTCCATTCGTCTTCCTACGCTCAAGTTTTGATGAAGATAAAACTTGGCTGCCTTTTAGGCAATTCACTTTGATAACCGTCCGTGTGCTACCGATTAAGTTTAAATCCCGAAGAGCATTTGTCTCAGATTGACGTAGGCGGGATAAGCATTAGAACTGCGTGCACGAAACTGCTCCAAAACTGACCTTCACGGATTTCCTTTATGCTACTCATTCGATCGTTTTCTTTGATGTAGTTGACTCAGCGAAGATAGTTAAATCCAAGTTGCGCAAACAGGTTATGATATAGCTGAACTGTTTGCTAATTTACCATTTAAATAATTCATTTTTGTGTGAAAAATTATTCCGTGATTTTCCTTTTCTACCTCAGTAACCTCCCGACAAAACTGCCTGGATCGTATGCCAAGTTTTCCGTAGCACATGGTGGAACACTGCATGAGAAACACGTAAGTTCTGGCAACATCTTTCTCTTCATAATTTCTCTGCACCAAGAGGCCATATTAAAGTGCATTGTCTATAGAGGAAGAGCAACATATTCGTTCATAATCAAGTCCAAGAAAAAAAAAACTTGAGGCGTCCTGTGTGCAGCGCAATCAGTTGTAGAATATCATAAACGAGAGATTAAGTTGAGTCGTGAAAACCAAATTGATTTGCAAATGAGTGTATTTCTCGTAAACATTCCAATTTGGGTTCAGTTAGATCATTAAGTTGATGGAAACTCGGGGACTGCGCCTACCTGATGAGCCCCAAGAAGAGCAAAACCGGTCGTGGGCTGTCGAAGAGCTTTCGGCAACCTTGTGAGAAGTTTCCTTTATGAAACAATATTCACATGCAGACGATACTCTGAAGAAAATCTTAAGTTAGACAGAGGGGCTCCAAAGACCTGTCATACGTAGTTTTAGTTAATTGCTACAGCGCATTAGTACGCCGAGACGGGAGATCTACGGGTATTCGGAACAATGGAGCCCAGTTTTAATACTGCACACAAATCAGTTATAAAAAAGGCAGCATAAAGTTTTACCTGTTCATAGTCATTCTCATAGCAACTGGGAGCCCAACATGGGGTTGGAGGTGATGGAAGAAAGCCTCAAAACTTTAAGCGCCACTTCTAGCCAGATAATATGTATGAGGGGGGGGGGTTGGAATACATGTTACCGAGACCAAGTGTAGGGTCGTCATGGAAATACCTGCTACTGGAATTTATAAGCCAGACAATTATTTCTGTCATTCTTACATCATGCGTGAGAATCGACGCATATGTCTATGGTGGTGCTGCTACAGACCCAAGCTGCCAGGGGCAAGAAAAATACAAAACTCACTTCATTAGGAGGCATTCAGACTTGCAACGCGAGCGGAATCTCCAAAAATATTCCGTGTACTGGCGGTCCACAGGAATGAACAATATTTAGGCAAATGAATCTACCAAGTAGAATAGAATTTTTCTGTCTGGAATTGGAAATGCACGCACTAAAAGTTTCCCATGCAACAAGTGTTCGTTAGACTCTAAGACAAAACTAATTTCGCGGATTACCTCGTCAAACAAGGGATGAGCTGTCAGATGTTGAAACAAAGCAGCATGCTCTATTTTGGACGGCTCCAGGATATTCTTGTCACCTGATACGGAATGATAACTTTTGCTCTGAAAACTAGAAAATGTTAGTGTACAAAGCTATTTAAATAATCGTATATTCAGTTTTCATGAAAATGACCACACTACAGGACTTAGACTGTCTCGATCCACGTGTATGTACGGTGGAATGTAAATAATTGCTGTAAGCTTTGCGCAGTTCTATATCTGTTAGCTATCTCAAGATCCAACCACACGTATTGGTTCCATCTCAATATGACACGACTCGTGGGCCAATTTGTAAAAGGTTTTGAAAAATGAGAGGACTAGAGACAACATACAATACGTTTTGACGGCCCACAATCGGTTTCTCCCTTTTTGGGGCTCATCAGGTAGCCGCAGGCCCCAATTTTCCGTCAACCTTCTGTTCTACTTGAACCAGGCTAGGCTGTCGAAGAGCTTTCAGAAGCTCTATTAATTACGTCCATACAATGTATCCCGATATCTCGAATGTTGTGCCAACTGAAACGTGTGGCGGCCTGGTGTAGCACGTTCAGTTGCTTGAAAATATCATGAATGAGCCATTCAGCTAGGTTCTATGTGAGTCTCCCGTTAAAACCAAATATGCATGTAAAAGGGGGCTTCAAAGCAGATTAATGTAATACGGAAATGTAACATCCTTACTTACTTAGGTATACGTATATAAACTAGACTTAGCATGAGTTATTGCCTAGGAGAATTTGCAAAAAGCAAGAAAGCATTGTTCTGCGGATGCATCATGGTTCGAAAGAGGACAATTGACGACATTAGTCTGTGCAAGATTACGTATGTTTTAATTCCATCTCGATTAGCTGCTCTCTGTTCTATTAGAACAAGGATTTTTACTGTACAAACTCCACCAAACTTTTAGAACCTTTTTTATCTACATCCTGTCATCTGCGAAAATCGGGCTATTGTGTTCCTTCTATGAAGGGTTACGCAAGAGTCGGTACAACGTTATACAGCTGCAGCGGGGATTCTATTTATTTTGTTTTCTTTGGACAAGTGAATGAAACTCACCAAACACAGGTCAAACAATCACTATACTTTAGTTCGAATTAGGTCTCCTAGTAGATTGCTGCAACCACAAGGGCATTAGTTTTACCCAATTTGTGACACCGCTGCTAACTTCAACGATACTGTGTTGTCTGGCCTCAAAGAGACACAAGTCCAGAAACCAGATAGGAGTTTGGATAATGTAAGGATTGCCATGACCACGTCTTTACGTCACTTCAAGTGCTCAGAGGCGTTACACACACAGTCTGCAAAATGTGGTGGTGTCCTGACCTTCAACAAGCCTTCGAGGTTTGTAAGTATTTTTTCATCCTATCTATCCCTACACTTCTGGTTACTTTGAAGTTAACAAAGAATTTCCAAAGCTCCCTTAGATTTAGCGTCCTCGATACGTTTTTGTTCAAATTCGCTCCCTGGGCTGTGAATCCGGATTTTGTAATCAAAAGAATGAGCGGAGGACTTTAGTTATGTGGATGAATCTGTCCCGTTTTTTAACGAACACGTGTCTGCACAGGATACCCTAAACATAATGTAAGTGGTAACTTATCCCGGCATGCGCTGCAACATCCTCATTCCTCAGCTTGAGTTCTTGAAAGCATTACTTATACGAGCATTTATATCAGATGAAGTTAGTGTATACATTACCGAGACACGAATAATATTTTCCAGCGTGTATCACCTTTGGTATTGGAAGCGAATATAACTTAGGTTGAAGGTTACAAAGTGACTATTGAAGCAATACCATTGTCCTTTCCACTCAGAAGACGTCAAATTTCCTCAAACGTTCAATAATTAAAATCGTCGCGTTGCAGTAAGCTCTAGCCGGTTTCACCGTGTACATAAATACACGGTCTTTAAATGATTGTTAGGTAATGGGTGAGATTCACACGAGCAACAGATAAGAACTATGAGCTTAGGTTGGTTTGAAGGTGTGCTGCGTACAACTGACACGCTCCACCAATGAAAGCCAAGATTCCCTCAAAAAAATGTTGCTTGTGAAAGGTGTGCGGAGGACAATAAATGAAGTAGCAAAGCACCACAACCCCATACTCAGCTTTGTGGGTCTTTGTGCTTTCCCGGGTATGGTTCGGGCGGTTTTATTTGCACGTTCGAAGTCGTACAGGACATGGCAGTGATCAGCTTGCTGCAACTTATCTAGCGACCTGTCAAGCTTACGCTTGTTTGTTGTGTACTGGTTTGGGTGAATACGCTGGTGGCGCCTCGATTTAATGCGACACTCAAAAATGTTTATTTGACTGGTTTTGAAAGCCTAGGTCTCCTCCTCTCCCCGGTTCTGCCCAAAGACGTAGGGAGAGATGCAACACTCCTTCACCTTTAACTGGAGTTTCCCAAGTCTACGGTCGTGTTTCATGATGATGGTGATCACGCAGGTCGATTTATCTGTCCTGTTGTGCCAAAAAATGCAACACAAACACGAGCAGTTCCATGGCGTTGACTTCCGTGAACTAATGGTACACCACACGTTGAACAGATAATGCGAGTGACGTTTGGTCACAAACTTACTATCACCTATTGTGCCATGAACTGTTTTAAGTGGAAACGACCTTGTCCAGTTAGATCTATCTAACAAGGGATATTAGCCCATACATGTGACTCAGAGCTTGAGCTCGTCCACCGTTCGGTTGCTGAATGTCACGCTACAATACAGGAGTCCACTTGGGAAAAATAAATCTGAAATGGATTCCGTTCAAAGGACTTCCTAAGTGACGTTTTTCTTTAAACTGCTTTATTTCCAGTGTACCAAAGGTACCAGAATTATCCTGTTTCCTAGAACTTGCTTCAAATGGGGATGCATAAATTTCTGCGGATATATTTTCTGTTCATCTTGAAAATTTTGTACAGATTCCTTTTTTAAACCAGCACCTATGGGAGGTTGATAAACCTCTCTTCATCGTCATATTTTCTGTCATCTTGAAAATTTTGTACAGATTCCTTTTTTAAACCAGCACCTATGGGAGGTTGATAAACCTCTCTTCATCGTCAATTAGCGTTAGACTACTTACTGGATTACTTTAGGCGCATACGCGGGGAAAGCCAAACTTGCAAATTACTATTCTTCTTGTTTTCTCTATCAAGGTCTTCCTGTACAGTTCTGAGCAGATCGAATTTGGATGTTGGTTTTGATCGATTGTACAGGAATGGAAATAAGAAACGTCGATGGACTTAAGATTGAATTCAGTGATTCTAGTATTCTGCCCGTATCAGGTTACTGTTTTAGGCAAAGCATTCTGAGGATTAATAATCCCTCTTATACTGAAAACACGTCCAAGCAGGAGTCGAGTAGACCCTTAAGGTTTACTGGGAAAATAAGCTGCATTCGGAACACGACATAGTTTAGTTCTTTTGATTGTCCGTGCTGTGGCAAAGCATTCTGGGGATTAATAATCCCTCATATTGAAAACATGTCCAAGCAAGAGTCAAGTAGAGCCTTAAGGTTTACTAGGAGAATAAGCTGCATTCGGAACACAATATAGTTTAGTTCTTTTGATTGTCCGTGCTGGTCACACTATTGCCTGCTTTTTACCCGGAACTTTGTGGTGCACTTCCGCTTCACGTCAAAAACAAGCCCATTCTCAGTGCACATCAAAGCCTGCATCCTTTCTGACCTAAACGGCTGAGTGCAATCCAGGACCGCCCATGTCATCTGGCACTAAACAGTGTAGGCGTAGAGACATTATCAATCGTGGGTGGCGGGTGAGTTACTTGTGACCATTTGCAGTTTTGCTCGCTTCAAGTACTGCAGAGCTAAAGTCACCTT
Source organism: Opisthorchis viverrini (assembly GCF_000715545.1). NCBI lineage: Eukaryota > Metazoa > Platyhelminthes > Trematoda > Opisthorchiida > Opisthorchiidae > Opisthorchis > Opisthorchis viverrini. Next base: position 332,360 of record NW_008751994.1, on the reverse strand, counting down.
CGATGAACTACTATGAACAAGTGTTAGCATTACCCCTTCTTAATAAGCGATGGAAGAACAAATTTATGCTCGATAGAGTCGTTTCCTTTGTGAAAGTTGTGCCTAATAACAACCATACCCTACAACGTGCTCACGAGAGTAGCACAACTCATGGTGTATCGGTGTATTTCAAAAGGCTGTCGTGGATGTGCTGCTGCATACTTTTTTATTTGGCAGGAGTTGTGGTCCCATCACTAGTCCAATGCTGTAGGCCTGCCTAATTTTCATTAACCTAGTCAACTGGATCACGCCCACGAGCAAGCCCAGAAAGCTTCAAAGTACTACAATTTGTTCCGATTACGTATTCTGAAAAAAAAACAAGCTAGCATCAAGTGTAAAGAGATTAGAAGGTATGGTGTCAGCATGCCATGTATAGCTTAGTTGTATGCAACATATACTGTTGCATACCGTGACACGCTTGGGTGACATATGTTTTACTCTGCATATTCAGGTCAGAATTATCGGCCAAAAGAATTCCTTTGCGATCTAAAGGAGGGGGGTTTAGAATGTACCGAGAAGTGTATGACTTCCCACATTTTCGCGAAAAATTCCAATAATGGGCGTATGTCGTCACTTCTTGGCGGTTCTTCGAGGGACTTCACCATGAAGAACAAGTCAAGGATAAATCAATTCTGAGTCAGATTTCGGGGGCGAAATAGAATACAAGGCAGCTCGAACTGCTGTGGGGTTTGCGGGATATGTGTTGTTCATACTTACATCATCTTGAAATGCCAAAATTTTGCTTCCTCCGGAGGAAATTGCTCGCAGAAAACTGTATTCTCATAGAGTTATTCCAAACGCTTTGTAGAATACATGCGGCTAATAAAACGTTGAAGACACGTTTGGAAAGATTATTTTTCCTTTTATGATTCTACCAGAGGGGCTTTACCCATCGGGTCTCAATTATTGGAACACACTGTTGTGGTTTCAATCTTACTGTTGATCAATATTAGCTGAATGCCACATAGCTAACGTCACTTCGTGATGGAACAAGAGTTTGGAGCACTTACAAACCCAGACATATTGTTTTCCTTGTCTTGCCAAACACCTGAACGACCTAAGTGCGGCTGTCGCGTGAATGTAAGCAAGTTGGAGCTTATGCTCGTCATCTGGCGTCATGCACGTTTAATTTGATGGTGAAACTCCCTCAGTGCCACATAGGTTTCATTAGAAAGTGGACGCTTTTGGGAGACAGCAAACGTTGTGTAATATTAGGGTGGTTTTCAATTTTCGGCGCGGAATTCAGCTAGGCCAGTAGCTATGTAAACTATGGTCCATAGGTGCCTGTTTGTCGGGTTCTTTGTTAATATGACCAACCCACAGAGTTCTCAGCAGACTAGACTATCTATCAACCGTTTACGCTCAGCGGTCAACAATGTATCCTCGTCCACTCTCACGTGCATCGTCAGCTCACACATTATCCGCCTACCCATTGTTTGGTCGCACATCGTCTGCTCACTATGGCTTTATGCAATGACAGCGAGAATGGCTGTAAGACTGAGCGGTCCAGCTTATCCATTCTATCCAAAATTACAGGGCGTGATTTACTCGCCGGCATGGTCAAGTTAGAGCGAGTACATAAATATTAATTTGACAGCAAAAGCAACTATCTGCCGGAGTGATCACAGTGACAGTCGGTACGCTACACAGCACGGTTAATGCTTCAGCCCTATTGATCCACCGATTCGTTTTGATCGGATGAGCGGTAATCGAATTGGTCATCTTTGACGTTTCCGGATTTGCTTCATTCTGAATGAAAGCTGCATAGTCTGGATACGTGACACGTTCGAGTGCTTCTTAGTTGGTCTGTATGTATTAGATTTGTGGAATTTCTCAACACCGTCACATTTTCCTTACGGAAATACGTCACTATTTTTTGGTCCACCTGTTTGTTCTTTCTTCCCGAAGCTTATTCAACAAAACCAGAGGAAATAGGCAGGACATCTGTTGGACTTTCAACGTCATACTTGAAATAAGCGAACTTCTGCAGCTGAAAAAATATGTAATTACGCTGTTCGATGTGATGCGAAAGGCTGGTGCTTCGTATTGGTATGTGCTAATTTAGCGCGGCGACACCCCGTTCATGCGTTTTTGCGTTTAGGAAAACTTAAGTCCTGGTGTTCGAAAAGAGGTGAAAACAGTAGACACTGAGGAAATTATTAGATTGTCCATGATGGTAAGTTTGTCCAAAATTTTAAAATACAATGACGTAGCCTGTAGCTCCCGATGCAAAAAAGATAATGATTTATCTGACGCACCACCGCACGGATCTGATGGAAATTAGCAGTTTAATTCCTCGAAAGCTAAACTGTTCAAGGAATCTAGTCAGAATCAAAGTATGGGGAACCTGATACATAATTTTCTGTCAATGGAGATCGTCTACGGTTCCAGGTATGCATGGCAGGTGTCCTGACTTCAAATCACAGATCAGTCCTCGTCTCCAGCCTTTGCCTTTGACTGAGGGTTGCTACAAAGTGTGTCTTGGGTCGCATTCCCTTCTGCAGGTGATAAAGTCACAGGGCTAGCATTCATCGGCGGTTTGTGTTGCCTTGTGTGCCTCAAGCTACGGAGTTCTATCGTGCCCAAGTGAACGGTATGGTCATACTCCAAAGTAAACCTTGCAAGCATAAAAATGTCGCGCGGTATATTCTGCGTAGCTGTCCGCCGCAACCGCTTTTAAGGAGCAAAACTGTCTAGTTCAGATTTTCGAAAAAATAGCTATTGTTTAATACTTAGGGGCTGTTGTACGTCGACTGCCTATTCTCTATTGTTCATCTTTATACTTGGTAATTTTGTATCCATTATTCAACAGGTAACAGAGACAGAAATTCAACGCCAGACCAGAAATCCCATATTCTTAACGCGTCTAAATCTGGAATATTTCTTTGAAGAAAGACAGATTATTACGTCAGAAATGTAAGTTGTTTCTTTTTATTACTCAAACGATACATATAAATAATTAGGCTGCCCACAATGTGGTTGTTGGACGTGTCGTTGTGCCCCAAAAAGCATATCTGTCTTAGGTTCAAAACGGTCTTTTCAAAGACGAAGAGCATTCCCTCGTTTTACTGAACAGAACAGCATTAAGTGAGAGATTATTGGCTTAAATGAATTACAGAATACTCCTCCAAATTAAGGTGTAAATTGCTTCAAGCAAGCCGTATGAGAGTCGTTACAAAAACAATTGACTTGGAGTTCCGCTTGGTTGTGTTTGTCAGGGTGCTGGGATAATTCTCACGGATAATTTGTGCTATTGTTGCATTTTGCGTATTAAATCTTACACAAAAGCATTGCCTCATTCATGTTCTAACCAGGTCTACAAATAACATACAACGGTGTTCAAATGGACTGGCGGAAGGTGATAAAAACGGTCTAATTTTGGATACTACAATTACGTTCCTACTCATTTAAAAAGACGTGATAATGATCTCATCAGACAACACATTTTAGGACTACATGGCTGTTAATCAGGGAAACGTCACGTGATACGAGGACAGAATATATCCCGATTAAATTGGAAGAGAATGCAAATGATAGGATATAAAGTTAAGATAGAATGAGTTTGAACTTGAAGAAAAGCGAGAAATGGAACAAAACCCTCAGCAAAACTTATCAGTCCTGCGGCATGAAACTGTTCGCAATAAAAAAGCAAAGCAAAACCTGGTGAAATAAGACTCTGGAGATCAGTAACTATACATAAAAGAAAGACGGTGTCGTGCCATCCGACTTACGCTCGGTATGAATGTAAAAGAGAATCATCAACATTACAAGTTTTCTGTCCACTGCAGTGGAAGTTCACGAAAGCTAAGAGGTAGGTGCCTCTAGTTAAAAGTGAGGTTTTCATCGCTAAGCAAAACATCAGTTATTGATGTTTGTGGATGTGCATTATGTCATCCTCTTACATTACTCACGGGTAGGTCTAAGTTACTCCGTTTCGCTGAGAACCTATATTAGTCGATTCGCGTGCCTTCTTTAATAGCGGATCACAATTTTTCCTTGTAAACTGACATCACATACTAAATAACGAGGAGTATTTATTTTGGTGTCCGGCAAAATTGTTACTATTGGTGGTTAGCTGAAAAAACCGGGACATGCAAATCGACTTTCAAGTAGACTAAGCATATGAAATCTTATATTTTTTACAACGTTTCCCCCACTTGAGTGACCTTATAAGCTAGACAAAGATAATTCATAGTTAAACCTGGACTTAATGGACCGTGTCAGTTACCTTCCTGTTATGAGGGAGAATAGTCTGTGTTTACCTATTTCACATAGCTCAGGTGACATTTCACTGATGCACTATTCAGAATCTTTTGGGATCACACCGCTGTCGGTTAACTTCACTGTGGGTGTGGTCAGGCAATAACCATACCCGACGACTGCTTATAACAAATCAAATGCATGATGATTAATGTAACACCAGGGTATTCACGCATTCATACTTTAATGAACCTGGGAACAATCAAATTTGCATTAGGCACCGATGCGAACACGTGATTCTCGCTGCGCCTGGTTGGAAACGCTGCAGGATATGGTTGCCAACCGTTGTCAGTGGCATTTTTGGTGTGACTTTCTATCCACATTGACTGAATGAGTGTCTGTAACTGTAGGCACCTCGGAATGACCGTAGTAGGCTAGCACTCATTTTTATTCATTTCTTCACACTAGGGCTATCAACTAAATCAAGATTGTACGGCAGCGGGGTACTGGTGTTGAACATTGATGTCATGCTGTTCATTCTGATAACGATGAAGCAACAATGACAACATGTGGAAATTAGAAATTCCACGTTTTCAGTAACAGTGACAGAAAATAAGAATCTGTTCAGTTACGCAACATTCATTTATCGTCCGCTTGATAGGTAGTTTGATATAAATGTCCACGGAACTGAGTTATATTTGGGCTGGCACTTACCGACGTTGAACGTCTTACTTGAAAAATCTTTTTGCGAAAGAAAAGTCCTGCTGCCACCATATTTTTGTTTGTTGAGAATGTCAATAAATTGGTGGTGCTGATGAGTTGTTCGCAGAGGTAAACAGTTTAGTTTCGATCGTTTTGGTACCAGCTGAGGTGGAATCATCAGTGTGTTGATGTAAGCGTTACGTCAGTTTTTGCTCGCAACACATCGACGACGTCGAGATGCCTGAAGTCTTACTGTCTGGGCTAGCGAAAAGACTAAAGGAAAGGAACGCGTTTGATATCCACTTCATGCAGAAGCAGAAAATTGTTGATATCTTGATGTGAACGTTTTACGTGAATGTGAATTTTCTCCAAAACTCACAGGCCTGGAAGCTTGACCTTGAATAATTAAAGACATGGGGTTCAGGTATGTTAGCATCTAGTTTATAGTGTTGCAGTACTCCACAAAAACCGAAAAAAAACTTCAATTCTCCAAAAAACCCAAAAAAAAAAAAGCTTATCTTTCGGAAGTGCTCAAAATTTTGCGGGAAATATTCCGCCACCCAATATAGACAATTCACAAAATGGATCAAAGTTACAACAATGACTGATAGGTTATTGATTTTCGCTATTTTTGTAAAACTAGATAGCGACGCAAAAGCTACAAAAGGACAGTCAAGTTTTTTGCCTAATTAAGGCTATCACGCCAAGCCAGAGAGTTTTCCCTGATACATCGCATGTAAAACGTTAATTTGAGCAGCTGTGCATGCCTTTTTGAGTCTCATAGCATCTGCCACCTTTAATTTGGTTCGAGATTAAAAAGCAAGCACTTTATGCGTAAGCATCCAAAACGGAATCTGAAGTTTCCAAATAATTATGCGGTGTTCTATTTTCTTTTAGTTAACTTTTTAAGGACCCATCTGGCTCCAATAGAATAAATGCATCGTTGTTCGTTAGGAGCTCGAGCCTTTTAAGGAAAGCACTGGGATCGAATCATTGTTGAGTTTGACAGGATATGCAATCATGGTGGGGTGTACCTCTCTGTTGTTATATTAGACTTTTCACACGGTTCAACTGACTTAAAAGCTAACAAAAAGGTAGCATTTCATTTCAGGCTGAAATTTCTGGATAGGTAGTTGGACCTTGCACGAGCACCATATTACTATGCTGACAAGTACAATCACAAAATAGGTAGAAATGCTCAGTTGGTGCTTCAAAGAGCGCAGTTTGTTGGAATTACCAGGTTATTAACCGGGAAAATGAGTTGATATCCAGGTTTGATTGTTTGACAGTCAAAAGTGACTCATATCCAATGCAGATAAGTAACATCTAAAATCAAGTTGTCAGGCGCGAGCGCCACAATCTTGGGCGACAAAAGGAGCTTAGTTTGCATTATTTCCCCAATTTACTGAGTTTTCATAACAAAATTCATCCCAGTTTGTGGATAGCTGCTTGCATTGTTCCGCCGAACCAAACTGAAAAACACCAGCGACTTTGCATGTGCGAAGAACTTAAAGATGACAAATCACAGACACCTGTGACGACTACCCACTTGGCTTGCTTCAGTCTCCTTTGAATAAATGTCTGCCACGATTTGTTCCCCATATTTCCACCAGTCGGGTCGGAAGTCTTTCATTGCGTCATACCTCATTTTGCAGTTTAAGAAGCACTCCCGTTAGTTCATATGGAATGTATATATACATATGTATATATATACATATACATATATACATATATATACATA
>NW_008751994.1:270018-325627 GCF_000715545.1 Opisthorchis viverrini | reverse complement strand
ATATATATATATATATGTATATATATATATTGTATATATAAACTTTCGCTTTATTTTACTCACGCCATATGCAAATAAGCAATCGAGGATATTTAGGCTGAAGTGGTGAACGAATTACGGTTAACTAGGCACTTCATTTTCAAGATTCGCAACGGTAATACCTACTGTGGTGTTCAATGACTGCCATGAATAACGGTATTTCAGGACGTCGTTCGAACAAGCGTTCTGACTCAACTCGGAAAAATATATGTGCACATCATTCTAGAGTAGGAAAACTCAGTATAATACGCATTCTTCAATGCACATCACAGTCGTTCGAAGTATCAGTCTAGAACTCTGCATTCATCAAGCAAAAAAAGACAAATGCTTATTAAGCAGTTATCAGTCTAAAGAATACCAACAAGCTTAAAGTTAGGGCTCTGGTCTATGTATTAATCAAGAGCTTTCGACGTTTACAATGGGCGAGATTCACGAAGTTCCTAGAACTTTATGAGCATAAGCAGTATGTTGCACGCCAACCGAGGTTTGCGCGTCAAAGGTTGTCATTTCTGTCAGATTCTCCTTCATGAAAACTACAAGCATTTTCTGTCACTTGCGGTAATGGCAAATAACACAATAGCTAGAAAATTGGAAGTTGTTGACTTTGTGCATACATTCATGAAACAGAGGGCTATGCAATTAACGTTGAAACGGCTCTGAGAGCCTCTGAAGGGAAGTCCCGATCGGCGGTTATTAACTGTGACATAATGTGACCCCTGTACTCACAATGAATAATATATTATGAAACCAGTTATTGCCTCACCAGGTACACTTGAGAAAGTTTCATCTGATCTCCTGTTTCCGGACAACTGCAACTTTTTATCTGAATAATCCATTTTTGTATCCCTGACGTCATGCCCACATAGAAAATGATTTCTGACTTCACGAGATAAGAAGTACTCAAAATCGGCTGGATTAGGGCTTAGCCTCAAGCCACTTGACGTCGCTACCACGTAATTAGTATTTTACTAGCTCACTAACTCAAGATAGCTCAGAGTCCCAGATGCCCTACCACAGACCACCAAACCCCACCCTGGCTGTTTGCTTCTGTTTAAGTTTGGAATGACTGGCCTCGTGGTCCCTTCTAGTCGCATGGCAGCTACCTAATGTAGAGGTGTCAGCCAACCAGTTATCATTTTTATTAACGCTGAGGCATTCTTTTGCCTCAAAAGTTCACCTCCTCTCCAAGGAGGATTACTACTCATTGTGAAGCACCAAAAAAGGGGACCCTGGGCTCATTCCAAGGCCAAAGTTGGAAATTCATTGGCAGGATGTGTGTGGCCATGTGTTTGCCTTTTTCACAGAGGGTAAACAAGATTTATGTTATTTAGTCAAAGAAAGGTCCTACCATTCCGTTATCAATCATGAGGCAAATAAACTGGAAACATCTACAGTCTAGGTAACAGGTTGAAAAGACAGCCTTTTTGCAATTTCGCATCTATAACAACGAATAACAAAGTATCGATAGTCCTTGAAACGGAGAATATCTGGTGGTGATTTACACTGTTGTTGTTTTGGAAAGAAGTCATATTGGGCATTGTTATGATATGATTTGGCACGCTACTTTCCCTTGGGATCGGAGAGCCGGTTTTGTGTAGAATATTAGTAGGACCATATGTTTTGCAACAGACGTTCCAAATCTGCCTACGTTTTCTGCAGCAAGTCACGCAATGCCTTCCAGGGTAAGACGTTTTTGATGGAAAGAGAATAGAAAGCTGACAAAAATGAAATTTCCATAATTTTGACTTTGCATACAGTGACACATAAAGGAATGTCACGGCCACATTCCGCCACATTTAAACGGTAAATTTGTTCGGAACTTGATGCCAATTACGCATTACAGCTGGAGATGTTAGTATTAGATGCCGTGTGGCATCGTTCCGAAACATTTCCACAATGCGTTGAATACGGGCAATGTAGGGCGCTGCCTGAGTGTCACCAGGTCTTCTGATTGGGTGTGATCGGTCAGATGCGATCGGTTTATGCGGTCTTGTGTGCAAACTGGCCATATTATATTCAGTATTGCTGTCCTACCCACTGAGGAGTTTCCAACTTGACATTCTTGTTGGTTATCAGGCCTCCGTGTATACTAATTTCTGTAGTAGGTCCAAGTTAGATGTAAACTGCTATTGCTAAACGAAGCCTAACAATTTTAGAACTGGGTGTGATTAGTTCAATTGCTACATGATACCGCAAACTAAGGACAAAAATTCAAACAAAACCTCCTAAAAGTCCTTTGTTGAAAAGGGGTTTCTACGGATTGGATAAACTTTTTATTTTTAGTCTGACGGTATAGTGTACCGTCCTTCACTTTCTACATACATTCTGAAGAAGAACAAGGTTTTCATGAACAAATCTCCGTTGTTTATGTGACTATATATACCAAAGCATCATAGATTAACCAACTGATTTGATATCGGAAATCGCGCATGTACTTTGAATATGATTTTTACATCCAAATGGTAATACTACCATCTAAACACAGTCCGTGGGGTTAAACAACAAGTTTCGGTAAACGAGCCCGTAGAATGACAGGAACATTTGTTCTTTTGGTAAACAACAAAACGAACAACCGTTTGATGTTGACCGCTGCAACACAGTTTATTTGTCATATCAGTGCGGATAAGACTCCATCGAAATAATCTCACCCATTGTCACAATACATTTGCCCACTTAAGGGAGACAGTGGAAATGCACCACTGTAACCTAGTCTTTTGAAAATGCACGCACTAGCAAAGTAACTTAAAGAAAAGAGTTCACTTTCAGAAGACGCGTTTTTGAGGGTCAATCCAGGCATCTTCGACAAAGGTTGACAACGACTATGGTAGAAACAACACCATTAAGTAGGAGTCCGAGCACTAATATAAAGAGCAATGCGGGAAACTGCATCTAATGCCATTTAACAGGTTATTGTTCATGTTCTCCACACTAAGGTGCCCCGATTGCACATCAAAACAATGAAAAAAACTCTGGCCAGCAGCTGATTTTTAGGGCAAAAGCGAATGAGCAGTTTTACTCTCATATGAACGAATGATCCCCTGGAATTTGGGGGCCTTCGCGTCTTGATAAGCTGCCATTTGCAAATTTTTAAGACGTGTGAATGGACCATGTATCTGTAGCAGAACTCATAGCGCCCATGCTTCTTATATCCCGATGAAAGTGATAGATTTGGATATTTCGCTGCAAACGTTTGTAACCTGAGTGGATGACTGGGTTGGTGGAATAAACGTCAGCGCTTCACACGCATTGCACTTTCAGTGAGAAATTCATACACGAACATCTAATAATTGTGATTTGGTATCGATTTTCTTTGGTTCACAAGTTCCCTTCACATGGCAAAAGATTTCAAGCAAATACTCACAGGATGAACAAATCTCTACGCGAATTTTATACTTGGCGTTGCAAACACTCCACAGCTACAGTGAGGTGTTAAATGTTGGCCGTCGGATAGCCGAATCAGGCGAGTTCCTGAACCACTTCAGGGGCGTTAATCATCTTTTAGGAACAAGGCTTGATGTTGGTAGCTTAAACGGGGGTTAGTTAGCAATAAAACACCCCATCTTGAAAGCATATACAACAGACTGTCAGTAAGATTGAACCATAAATATGGCAAGCCAATCAAATCCACGGCACTTAATATTTGCCATAGGAAACGCCAACAAAAAGGGAGCATAAGACGCTAAACAAGCGCTTTTGATTGGTGGAAGACACTGCCATATTCCTGAATAAAATGTAAGCGAGATTAAAATTACTGTGGTTATGTACAACCTAGAGATTCCTCTTTGTCCTAATGGAGCATGCCTAGCAAATGCCTACGATGAGGTCACCGGTCAGCTCGTTTTCGCAGCTCGGGTTCCACGCAAGGCAGATGAGTTCTCGGTAAAATCCAACAATTATTCAGTGTATTTTATGCAATATCAACATTTCAATAGGTTAACACGATAGATCTGGGGATTCGTTAGTCATCTGTTAACCAGTCCATCTGAATCTTGCTGACAAATAGGACAGATTATCAAGAAATCGTCAAATGGCCTGCATCCGCTTGATTTTTCTGCTGTTTGAAGAAATGAAGACTAGATATCATCAGCACTTACTTACGGTTGAAAAAACAACTAATGGGTCAAGGCCACACTCAGTTTCATCTTTAAGTGTCTATCAAATGAATGAAGTTGACGATGTCCAAGATGGTTTCATGTACTTAAAGCAGTCACAAATGGAATTCACTGATGTTGTCGCTGTCGAAAAGGACATCTGCTATGGCCCTGGGGTTATTTGTATGATGTTGTCTTTCCGCTTCCAAAGGGGAGTAATGAGCAGTGGCCGCTCAGCCCCATAATAGCTGTCCAGATACATTGTAGTGCTACAGAGAAATCAATTCGTTATGTTATGGCTAGTCACACTGCTTAATAAAATATCGTCGTCAATCCAAGTGAATGGTTTCCGTGATTAACGAGGAGATCAGGCTGCATCGAACGTTCGGATAAGTACCTTGGATCAAGTTATGGAGCACTTACCCGTGTCGTTTCTGTTGGTTCTGCTTCCATTTTGTCCCCAGTGAACAACCAGTGTTACGTTGGAATTGCTGCGTCCCAGAAAATGCGACATTTTCCTAATCCTTTACAGAGTCTTTGTGGCGAATTTGGGACAACAAATTGTGCTGACTAAAACAGCTGAGCTTCAACTTATCCCAACTTGTTCTGATGCAATAGGCCCTTAAGTGATGCCATTGGAATTGTTCCTCTAATTTTTGGCTCAGCTGTTTAAAGAAAATTACCACTAGGAAGCGACGAACTCAGCCCATTGACTTCCTAAATAAATGTCCTTCTTGTTGGTTCCACTGGATTTAATCTATTCTCGGCCAATGTTCCTACGCATTAACTGCCTTCGACACTTGCCTGACAGATATAAATCCCGTGGCAAATAACCGTATCAAAGAGTGGTTTACTAATGTATTGTTTAAACTTCGCTTCAAAGCTAAAAGCCATTCAATACATTGCCTGTCAAGTAGTTTGAACTGTTGTGTAAAAACAGCATCACCCAGTCTCTTCTGAAGCGAAAAGCCTTAGGAGATTTGCATGCCAGGTTGCTATGCTTAACAAATAGTTCAGGGACAAAGGAACATGGTTAGATCACGAAACAGCATTTTAAGTATATAAAAAGCCCGGAAGTGAAATTTTACTGCGTCCCTTCTGAAGACTTCAGTTTGTTCCATTTGTGTTTTGAAAAAGATGCTATCATTGTTTTAAGAAATTCCGTCAAATTTGGTAGATCCGTCAATAAAAGTACTCTTCTTGTCCAGAATCTTGAAAAAGATTTATCGTGTTAATCAACAATTGGAGTACAAAGCCCTAATAATGGAAATGAATGCCTTCGAAAACGTGAATCGCGCCATATTCTCTAAGTAACAATCATTGTGGCAGAAATGTCTCAGGTTATAAGAGCATTTAGCAACGGCCTACCAAATATGAAAACATACTGAGTGTTGTCTCCACAATGTTGCTGTCGACAGACAAGTCCTTTTTCAGTTCCTTGTAAACAATTTACAAAATTCTTTATTGGAATAAATCATTTACTCAATATTTTCCGGTCAGCTTCCTGACCCTCAAGAAGGCAATCCATCTCTTTACCGATCTGCACTTCAAATGGCTCATAACTAGTTGAGGTAAAACAGGCAAAAACAAGCAAAAACATCACAAACGATAGATTAAGCTTGGTTCCAGGTGTGTCCCTCGAAAAACCAAATTAGTTTGCAAATGAGTGTATATTCGCTAACAGGCAAAGTTGTTTTTATAACCATGAAATAACTGACTTAGTTGACCAGGTGACTCTTGGTTGAGCAGAAGAACGATGTAGGTCACAGGGGTCTCTAACTCGAAGTCCTCTGAGTGGGTTAAACTTCATGGTATGTGCGGACTGGCTACCCCTGTGGATTCGATCTGGCCACTTACTAAGAACGGCTAAACCGCGAACTCGTTAGATTTACAAACAACACAGAAAGAGAAAGGATCGCAGAATAGCAGCATTTTGCCATCATCTATACAGTTTCAATGCTGAAGTATCGTCCTTTTGACATCGCAAACAGCAGTGAATTAGAATAAAAGAACAAAACGGAGCTTATGGTATAGTGGACTAATCAGGTCCGATTCTTATGTCCAAGACAAGCTGGACGCTTTTATCAGGGTCTTTTCTAAGCCGAACATAGGTCAGTATTAATTGATCAACATGGCCTCATTGAAAGCTAAGCATTTCAGGTTGAAAACGCGCGGTAAATTTATGAACGTTTTATTGGAATCAACCGTAACTTCAGTAAAATGAATGGGTTTGGCAATCAACAAATCAGGTATTCAGTTCTCAGCCTGCAGACCATTGATCAACCTACTACTCATCTGATTGGCATCGCTTATGTTGTGAAATACATTTGCATATGCTTTCACCTGTTCTAATAATGTGTTTTGCTGTGAATGCATGAGAATCGTTACACAACTTGTGAGGCAGTGATAGTTCCTATAAAATGCAACGCGACTGACTCGCCTCGTTGATGAGAGCCGATTTAGTTGAGCGGCTGGAGAGATAAAACTAAACTGAAGAATCTTGCAACCTTTTTATGCTGTTTTACTTGGACAGATAAAAGTGACCATTAGTTTTACACCTCAAAATGTTTCACGTCCACGGCCAAATGTAAGATTTTACTGTGACATTTCCATCAACTCGTCTACTCATAATCACTCCTGCGACTACATAATTGAGCAGTTAGTCAAAATAGCTTACTCGTTAGTAAATGTGGTTAATCACCTTGATATCCGTGATTAAAACTCAATTCTGGCTTACAGATGGAGCATCTGGCCCTGATCTATTTTTAAGTTGCTTGACTCAGTGCATCAAAACGCTGTCATAGCCGAAGGCTTCTTTCAATAGTGGTTTCTCAAATAAATAATGATTTGAGCATTGGTTTTCAGTAAGCCTCTGTTTGAAGGAACCTTTCAACTCATTTTTAGATGAGCTGATATCCTACTGCAGTAAATTTGGTGAATTCGCTGTACACAAGCAAAAGAGATACTTATACTTCCGTTTTCTGCCACTCTTTCTTTATACAAGATAAACAATATGAAGACATGCGATAATGTGAATCCTGTAGGACTCACAGAAATGCTGTACAATAGTATTTAGTGTCACTTTTATGTATCATAACATCGATTTGCGGAATAATGCTACATGTGTTCAATTTAACTTTGCCAACTTGTGTAAAGAGATGGATTTATCCTGACAAATGCAATTGTCAAAAACCCTTTGTTTGGTGCTCAGTATTGAAAGAATAATAGAGCAAAATTTGAGATCCGAGTGGAATCAAATTTGATAGCCTACAGACAATCCAATTTATTCTTCTAGTGCACCTACTTAAATGCTTTGGCACATGCCCTCATAACTTCATAACAACGATGAAGGTAAACAAACTACCCTTGTCTCAAATATGATCAAGTGTGATCAATCAAAACTACCTGTAAGTTATACCGAAAACCTTGGCGGAAATCGAAAAATAGTTATTCATCTACTCTTTAGGATCTGGCGGGGAAAGGTTTCGTACTGCTTTTGGCCTCAATCTATCCTCCACTTTTTTAAACATTAGACTTGATTCTTGGGACGCCCGCAGACTGGTGCAAGAAGCGTGCAAGTTTAATTTTGCGTGGATACTTGTCTGACACAGTAATTTCCCTTCTCAACAAGGTACTAGTGAAAGCATTCGGAAGTTAATGAGGGTGTGTGTATGATGCATATTAAATACACTAAACAGGCATACCAAAAATCACTTAGCTTGGAGTTCTCAAACATAATCATGTCGGATTTTGGTTGAATAGTTTGATTGCAGTCGGAGTTAATTTATAATAGACTTAACTAACCAGACCTGTTGTTTCAACAGCGGTCTTCGTTTCGCGACTATTCCTGCTTATGGTAACATAATCAGTAGCATTGTTAAGCTATCAAGTTTGTCGTATTCTTCGTTATTTTCAAAAGAATATTTCTAATATGCTGACTACTATGATGCTTTGACCGGATAACATGACAGTATGTATTTTGTCCTTTTATGTACAGATTTCAGTGTGAGCGAGAAGACAGAGAGGTGAGTTTAACATTGTTGAGAGCTCTTCTCTCAGGAAAAACTTCCGTAACGGGGAGATCGTTGGGTTTCCTATTGTAAATTGCAGATTCACGCAAATATTATACATATCACCTTGGGGTATAGTTGCTGAAGATCTCACAGCAGTTGGTTCACATGTCATTAACAGTCTGTTTCACGTCACAAAACTTCATGAAAATTACTCTAGGGATTAGGCGAAACAGACGGGATTTAGCATTATATTTTTCCGTCAAAAACAGCTCTATAAAAAATTTGGCTTCATCTATCAATCAAACACACAAAAACTGAAAAGATGGCCGTTTTAGGAGGCAAAATGAGGAAAAACAAATTTTTTGTCGCCACCGGACTTGCGTAAACTCTAAGTGAGTGGATTTTGAGGGAAATTTGACGGAACCTATCTAAAATAGTTAATATAGAAGAATGAACACTGTAAAATTAGGTGCTATGAATGAATTTCTCCACACACAGCTGAACCCCACCGAGAAATCTCTGGGTAAAATCATTCTTTAAAAATAATCAAAACACATTTTAACTAATTATTGACCTTGATATCATTTTTAAGGATACTGTTGGTTTTCAACTGGAATACTTCAATCAGTACCCACAAATCACTGTAGTCAGGCCGTTTTACAGAGATGAACCCGGTTGTTTGAATGCTCAGGCTCAAGTAGCACAAGAGAGTAATCATGTTGTAATCTATCGCCAAAAAGTAGTAAAAACAGGTATTATTGTGGCATGTTAGAGACAATCATTACTTGACCAGTTCCCCCACAACCAACACCTTCTTGGAACCAAACTCCAAATGCGGCTAGTGGTTCTAAACTTCAGGTTTACCATCTTGTCTCTAAATCACTTTCTATAATCACAAAGTGCCAAATCTTTTATCTGCCCAGGATTCTCAACTCTTGGGATTCGTTCAGTGCACGGTGGGTCGAGTGATACACATCGGTGGACAACTGGAGCTGCCGCTCATGTAAGTGCGGTATTGTCTTTCAGCGTATCACGTATTGTTCTTCGATGCACAAGTCTTGAGGCAAATAGGCGGCCATTTCTAGGACGCAAAGGCTTGATCCCTGGTCCTGTTGATTCTCTCATACACGTAAGCTTTTATTGAGACAGCTGGACTTAAACCACATGATCCAGGAACTATATTTCAGTTTCCTTATGTATTTTGATAATAGTCTAACCTGTCTACCTTCCACTCTCCGCTGAACAATGGATGGTTTGTTTTTCCGACATTTCAAACCACATGGCAAATTCAGCTTGAAATCAGAAAACCGACTTTTTCAATAAATCTGTCATTACGACTTACATTTCTATCCAACCTTCATTTTTTGCTGATAATTTAGTCAAAAAACTAGTAAATAATTTTAAACATTCGTTTTTGCATTTTTCACGGCTTGAGTGTTCTTATTATCCATGTATATTTCACGAAAAGTTCGAAGCAAACAAAAATGCTTTGCCAGCAATCCATAAATAAAGTGGAAGATGACGACTAATTAATTTATAAACTGAGACCAAGCTATTTCGGATTCACCCTTATCATTGAGCGTACGCCTCCTCCAACAGACTTTTAACACTCCTGATGGGACGTCTGCATTAGGCATATCTTTTCTGACTGTCCAAAGGCTGTCAGCATTTAAAACCAAAATGCTGAGCAAATCATTTATTTTCGCTTTTTTCTAATAATTGAAACAACACAATTACTCACCAGATGGGGATTTCCGATCACCTTGCATTTCCGAAACCAATCGAGATCATTGGTGGATTCAACTGGTGCCTAAATGATTGCTGGTCAATTCCAACCCATTTATACCTACAGAAATGCACTGCAAGGATAATAAATCCCATTGATACTGATAGCCGTCCATAAACTTAGAACGAGTGCTTGAATGCAAACATGGAACAGTCTGCTGAAATGGGATGGATATACGTATTCAGGTTTTCCCACCCCCTAGACAAGGCACCGGAAACAGTTCACATTTTCCAATAGGACTCATATTTTTCCCAACCGTCTGACGGAACAACCCCAGAATCCTCTAAAGTTCTAAAGTATTTCCTCTAAGTGCTGAATTTGACGAGGAAATGTTGTGCTCTGCATTTGCAGGGACCAAAAGCAAACGGTATTACCCTTGATGGAGATCAGTGATCAAACGAAGGTCTATCGGAGTGATGAGAATTTACCAAGACAGGCCATCCATAACTCCCTTAAAATAATCTATATGGTATAAAGCTGATCCACCAGCGGAAGATTCCACGGTTTTAGGATAGCATTGATAGCTTGGGGATTTCTACCACTTCGGAGATCAGGCTGTGTGACGTGGACCGTAGTCCTCGCCGCAAAACCTCAACATTTTCTAAGTCTATTTTGTGTCCCGTGTCCAGTGCGTGTTCCGCAATTGCCGAGTCTTTCAGTAACGATTGATACCCATCTGCGTGCCAAGCATCCCACTGTTAACAGAATGGAAGGCGTGGAACTGGCTAACGTGTGGAGAACGACCTTGGTCACTCGAGTTGACTCGAGTTAGTGTGCGGTCATCAGAATTCAAAGTGGTCATCATCTGAAATCCACTTGACCTCAACCCCCCCTCAAACTAAATTGCAGGAGCACGCACAACCCCACAAAGATCAAGGAAAATATAACAGTGGCACCCGAGGTGAATCATCAAGTGATTTACCCTGAAGTAGAAGATTAAGGAACGAAAAGCGATCGGAAACTAATTCGGAACCCCTCCAACCCATCAGTTTAAGTTTTTGGCACCCACACTAGCAGACAAGAGCCGTTCATTGACACTCAACACTGATCTAGTTTGAAGAGGACTTACTGATTGGTTCCCCGTCTGTCTTATAACCTGGCCAATTTGGTGACCTGTTCACTTGGCCCGATGAAGCTTCTGTGTCAAAAGTGAAACGTTGTCCAAATAAAAACTACCAATTGTTTACCAAGCTCTTCTGAAACAATGCGAGGCAATGCTTTGGTCCTTTTAGGCTGACTGAGCAAAACGATGCAGTCAGTTTGAGTTTCGATAGCTCATTAGCTCGGATCTCGAAAAAAAACAGAATTAAAAAAACAAAAGCATTTTACAAGCATCAAGAATGAACAACGTTGATGGTCTTTTAAACAAGATGATGATGACGATGATGCAGCCTAACCCATTTTAATCGATTGATTCTCGGTGTAGTCTTGAGATGTTTTCTGCTCACTGACAGTGTATCAACTGGCATCGACGCATTTTATAGAACGAAAATTGTTGACTAATTTTCCAAGCCCAATCAGGCAGGACGTCTGGCAGTTGGTCTGAGTTTGAAACAAACTGCAAATGTAGAATTCCTGTCAAAAATAGCTGAATACTGTTTTAAGTGGGTTGCATTATTTCTCATGATCTAGCAAGACAACCCGTTTTGCAGAATCACTTTACTGTCTGGCTTTTTTCGCACTCAGTGAGATCTGATCAGTCAATAACAAGCCAGCTGGTGTGGCTGGCTTTTGTATCTCCAGGAGAATAGGTTCATCAGAATATACTCGTTTCATTCTTACAAGAGCAGCTAAGCAAACAGACTAAGAATAATCTCCCTTTGGGAGTTTGTATTTTGTTGAACAAACATTGTCGATAAACTTCAGCACGCCAACCAAAACCAGAAGTTTAATGGAAAAAAATGTATTATCAAAAAGATGTCGCTTTTATGATAGTGGTTGTGTAACACGGAATAGAGAGAAATTTTTCCCTAGCTGGAACGAACTGGTATACTCTGATGTCATGCTTTTGATTAGACTTGTTCAAGTGGAATATGTAAAACGAAAGTCACCTGTTTCACGTCCTGACTGTTTTTTGGCGGTGAATCTGTGCCACAGAGATCACAACAATGGTCTTCCAACCACATTTTTGAAAAATCGTTTGATCCAAAACCATGCCAAAGGTTCCTCTATTTTTTTATTTTGGAGGTTCTGCTAATAGTTTGTTACACAAAAAGTGACGTGTTAAATGTTACTGAGGTCATCAGTGAAGTGTTCTCAAAAGGCCACAGTGTACTTACTCATTCAAGTCTATTATTCAGATGGATCTTTTCCATCACTCCCGCAGTTGAAAAACTTCTAAGCTTAATGAAAATGCAGTAGAAGAAAAACACGGGAACACTGGAAATGCGTGAAAAGTGAGTGGTACAGTCCAAAGCAATTAATCAGTTAGGTTGAGACATTCAATCTTCCTGAATAGTAGGATATTGCTGGCAGCTATATAAGTAACGAATAAGGAAGCTCTTCAGACTTGTTGAGGAAGGACGAATAAAAGAATAATTCAGCGTGATTATTAGGGTATTTCACCTGACAGACGGTGTTCATTTCATGACAACATGACTTAGATAGTGGGACAGAAAAAGTCACACTATGTCACTGAAAATGGAAAGAATAAGGGTACCAAAGTTGGAAAGGGGTTGAAAGTCATCATTTAGAGAACGTACGACGATAAATGGCAAAAACTTTTGTTGACTTGTGGTCACTCTGGTCTTGTTTGATTTCTTCAACGAGCTTGGCAACGAACTTGTAAACACGTCCTTAGTGTGTGCACTCACGAATTCCCCTCGATTAGTGAGAAAACGTTTGCAAGCTCCTTGTCAAGCTCAGTGAACAGGACAACAACCATCTAACAGAACAAAAAAATGGATACAACGGAACTCTTAATATTCCGATTTTTGTTGGAAATTGCCCAGAATAGAACGCAGGTGAAAAAGGCCTCCAGCCTAGAAAGCAATTTTCTATGGCATGATTCAAACTGGGTGCATTAGAATCGATAGTGTAGTGGACTTGAAGCTTTGAGAAGGGAACACGGAGCCAGACTTTCTGAGAACCATTATCGCAACGCGTTCACATAAGGCTATTAGGGTAATTGGTGCGGGATGACAAACTGAGTAAAAAACAATATGAAACTGTAGGATATGTTTTGAGTCGGTTGATAGTGTGTCCAAATGGAACAGAAAAGGGAGAAAATACGTGTATGGATCTCAAAGGTTTGGATGTAATTGCATTTGGTAAAATGCAACCATGCATAGTAACGAGGAGAGTACTTTATTCGATTATGACTCAAATGGGTCGCCCAAATCAGTGGCAAGTTGAAATATGGGGTAAGAGATGGTCAGATATAACTGGAAAAAGGTGATTGAAAGAGGATGAGATGTGGATTCGGATACTGCTAACATCAGCTATGATGACTTGGATATAGCGCACAGTCATGTACGGAGGATGTGAAAGGTTTCCAATGCAGGTGATCAAAAGAGCGCCTAACCCACCTTTGTAAGAAGGTCACAAGACCATATTTTATCCAAAGCATTCGGGCGTCTATTGCAGCATGCTACAAAAAAATACAAAAACCATTTGTGGCAAAGTTAGAAATTCTCTGAAAGTGGGGGAAGCGGAAGACGACGAGAGGGAAAGGCGAACAGTGTGGATGAGAGTAACTGGAATCAAACATTCGTAAAATATTTGAGGAAATCATTTGAGACAGAGTAACTGGTAGAACATGAACGGGATGGTTATCTAGCAACCAATTGAGAGGTCATTGCGATTCACTGTCACAGTCCGGAATTCGAGATATAGTATCGATATTCTCTATTACAGAGGAGACAATGTCAAAAATCATGCCGAATGATCTGTCGGCATGGGATAGACAGGTCAATCGGTGTTGCGTATGGTCGAACCGCACATAGCATAGCTCATTTGTAGGTCTGACAGTAAGACAGCTTAATAGTCAGCCCCCAATATGCAATACACATGACAACCATGAATACGAAGATGGTTTACCTTCAGGGGTGCAATGGAATACGGTTGAGTCAATATTTTGTAGTTAGAGTCACACCAAAAGCTGTTCCAATCCTCGCTTCCGAGAGCAAGCGAGAAAATAGTGTTGACTCTGCTAAACTTATGGTTTGTCTTCTAAATCCCAGCCAAGTTCGTAGGTCATTATCCATTCTTTCCCAACAGGATTAATTTTCATCGAATTCTTCAGCGGTTTTGTTGACATATTTCCCTATGGTAACTAATAGTTAACATTCATCTGATTGTAAATGCTACCAGGTTCCAAGTCATTTTATCAGTGCCAGAATACAGCATCCATCATAATGTAAAATGAAATCCAATCAACTCGTTGAAATTAAAAACATTAGCATTATCTTTACCAGGTTCCAAGTCATTTTGTCAGTGCCAGAATACAGCATCTATCATAACGTAAAATGAAATCCAATCAACTCGGTGAAATTAAAAAGCATTAGCATTTATCTACCAATGTTCGTTTTCGGAGGGAATTAGCCCAGATTAGTCAATAGTGATATATTCAGAGGAAAATGGAGAATATAAGTTTCTAATGAGACTACAGCCTTCACAGTGAATCACTCAAGTATTTCTTGTGTAAAGGACGAAATCAATCACGAGCGCAAACGAATCCAGCAAGCTTATTTTTGCCAACTTATTGGATCAGGTATTCGCTGAATCACTAAAAGGTTTTTGCATGTCCAGTGTTAAGTTAAAAGAATTCACAATATGTGATGCTTCGCCCAGACTCTTATGCGCACAATTGCAGCACCATGATATGGGTTCGAGTAATCTTTCGTCAGCTGTCACGTTCACCGATATCCTATTCCATTGCTAGACGTCTTCCTTGAATGCTGTCCTCGCACACGCAGTCGAAAAGCCATATCTTTCTGACCACAGAAAACACACCAATTTGGCCATCTTCACGGTGAATAAATTAGAAACGGGAGGCTTTATTCAACAGTAAATGATCACGTATGGTGACTGACTAGAGAGACCTAGGAGATAAAATTAAAAACAGCCATATAACAGGGAAAACGTTACAGTTTTTCATGGTTGATGTGTTTCAGATTCCTCAATTGGTGTTTTATTTAAAGAGCGAGAATATCGGAGGATTAGCTGTGAACAGAAGGCCTGGTTGTATTTTAATTGGGAATATCACTGGAGATTATCACATGGAAAATTTTCGTACTGTTTCCTTCCCTAGGAAGTGCGTTCTTCTGTCCACGGAATAGACATCAAATCATATCTCTTTCGCACTTGTGTTATCGTAAGTGGCCACCAGCAAAGTAGACAAGCTATCCAGTGACAGCAGTAGACACTGGGTCATGAAGAGAGCCAGCTTAATTGGTGGCATTATTCGAAGGGGCGTTTGAAAGTTTCATCAATGAACTGCACATAGAAACCCTGAACTGGGACGAAGCACGTCGAGCTTTCAGGCATTAAAACAGTTAGGTTGCCTCTTTGACCATCTATGTTTGTTGCCCAATTTTGAAGGTAATACTGACAATTAGCTAGGTTAAAAATGTCATGTGTCCATGAAAATCTAAGTAATAGAGAGCGGTCATCTCACAGGCTACTGTTCCTGTGAAAGTATACGCATGTAATAAGTACACGGATCTAGCGAACTACACTTATTTGCAAACAAATTTGTTTTCTTTGCAAGAGAACCACATGGAACTAAGCTGAATCTCTCGTTTGTGATGTTTCTAAGCAAGTGAGTGTATTTCGCCAATTTCGGGCAATTTGGATTCAAGTAGAACATAAGTGGAACATTAAATTGATGAGCCCCAAGAAGGGAAAACCGATCGTGGACTGTCAAAGAATTTTCAGCAACTTTATGAGTAGTGCATTACGTCTATGTAGGTACCCAGGGTCATCCATCCCTGAGGGGAAAACTGAAATCAAAACATACCAAACTGGTTAATTCCCCTGTATATAACCGTGTATCGGTGTCTTGAGTGTATATGATGAGGAAACCGGTTTTCCATGATTACTTTTTCCAGTTAAAAACATATTTTGTGGAGGGGTGATTTTGTAAAGCTCAACAGCGTATCATCGTTGGATCAGCACCACAAAAGTGATTAAATCAGCCAAAAACCAGCGAGTTTTAACTCCGGCGAAAGTTGTTTTTTCATGTTTAAGCAAGTAAAAGTGGAATTTCTCAGTCGTTCTTATTAGTTTAATTTTGCCAGCTGGTGAGAACAACGCATCTGGCTGTACGGTTCCGATAATGCCCCTGTGTGATGCCAAATTGAAGTTTCTACCCAATCTGATGTTTGGGAACCCACTTTTTCCAGTCCCGAGGGTAACACCGATAACTAAATCTTTATCAGTTCAGAGCATGCAACCAGTCAACTATTCAATAAAGCTATGGTGCATGTCGCTACGATATGCAAATTTGAAGAAACGTTTGCCAAAATGTTCCCATCATGACATTTATGCCCCACATCACTGGAGAACTGTTGCTGATGAGTTCGAACAAGATCCCGCCATTTGGTTCGTTTGTTAACTCGAACAAGTGAAATATTTTATTACCGACAAACAAGAATGTGTCAAAAAATAAATAACGACAAGAGTTAAATTAACTACAGAATTTTCTAAATCAGTACAATGATAGCTATTTGTGGACACTTTTTGTCAGATTTCCAGTTAAAAATCCACTAGGAATTTTTCAAAATAATCTTGAGTTAGATCAGCGGTTTATACACTTTACCTCTTGTATTTAGCTCCTAGTTCAAGAACCTGTCGTCTCTGGTTCTCTATGTACCTCTCCAGGACAAACAAAAAGTCAGATTGTAACATCTTATTCTTCTACGTTGTGCTTCGGCTTTGAAACTTTCCCTATTGACCAATGTATTGACTTATATTTAACCGGGACATATTAACCAAATTGTCAGATAAGTTCTTATAAGATCCAAAGATGAACTATTCTAACAGGGATGCATAGAGAAGTTTTTCTGTCAGGTGCGTCCTGATGCGTATCTTTTGGAAGAAAGCCCGCCTCCCAATTCCCCCTTGTATCTTTGTGGTACTACCTTATGATTACTTTTGCGAAAAAATCCCATGCATTAAATGAGTTGGTTTGAACAAGAACCAGGTAAAGAATATCAGAATGACTGTCGCCCCGAAAAGCTTGGTACCCACAGGTTTGGAAACAGACAGACTAATTTCGCATTTACCAAGAGGTTTTAACGCGCGGTAATGAATGGTTCAAATATGGCCTCTGCCCATCGACTTCCGCTGTCTGGGCTTGAGCAACCTTCCAGTATCTCAGCTCTCGTGCTTCCTTCGGGTGGCATGGCAGTTAAGCGCCGAAGGGGTGCTACAGCTGAACGATTCAGTCGGGGCATACTCATTCAATATGAAAGCCGTCTGCATTACATGAGATATGGCCCATTGTGTAACATAGTTGGGTAACAGTTGGGTTCTGTGCCAGTACAATTCAAAGGACAGATACGCTCGCTATTTTGCTCCAAATTCGAGTTTAGGTGGACAGGCAGCAATGTTTTTCTCAAAATTGGAAACTTCATCGCGCCTTTTGGCAACAGCTTCTTACTGCTAGATTTACGATCCGAACTGCTGAGTCTAGATTGGTGACTCGACTCGCGTCATCTAAGTGGATTAAAACTGGACTGTCAGTTTGACTCCAGTCACCTTAACTCGTGATTTGGATCAAGAGTAACATAGCTACTTTCTTTTTCTCCCCCTAATTAAAATACATTAGTTGCTCAAGATTATTCGGCAGAACTATGAACACCAGCTATGTGGCCTCCTAGCCAAAAGACAAACTGCTCGACCGCATTCTCGCCCATCATCAAGCCTTAAAACTGAGCGGCTTTTGGATTAATTTTATCATTTTATGTGGCGCTTAGGTTCAAACTGTTTCAATATTTCCCCCCTCCCCCCAGATGGTGAATGACCTTAAAATCAACTGAGTAATAAATTATTAAGCCTGTTCAGATGAACTGCGGAGAACCGTGATATGATGTGGCTTGTTGATACTTGAGTACCAAGCAGAACTTCAGGTAATGTTTAAAACTGAGCTCTTATAAATGACCGTCAGTTTGCTTGTAAGCTGTTTTAAGTGGTTTGTGAAGGGATGGGATGGTAGTCTGTGTACAGAAGCACATTAGATTGTTGTTGTTTTCTGCACCGTCAATTTGTTCAGGATAAAAACACCGAGCGACTAGTGATGCGCCGCAGTAATCAACATCATTAGAATTAAAGGTGAATGACAGGTTCGACAGCTGAAATTGAGTGATAGATGTGGTTTGCAACCTCTCACATTTCCAACAAAGCTTGGAAGCTCTGAAGCTAAACAGCATTTTTAAGCAGAGTTCTTTACGAGAAAAGCCGAGCTTAACTTCACAAAACTGTAACTCAACAGCTAATCCAGTTGTGTGGATCGAAATGGTAAGTGACATCTATGCTAATGAGGTTACTCTAAAAGCTGACCGGAAGCAGTTTTAATCCGTTTCTAAAACAGTCCGAAGAACGTTGACAAGACTGTCATCCAACCTGACCTTTGTAAATATGCAAATATGAGCTAAATTATTCATTGGTATTAGTTTGGCTGTTTTCCCTGAACCTATCTTGATGAAAACCTAACACATTTGATGTCTGAAGCACGTGAAAACTGGTAATCACTTTTACGAGCTTCCAGCTAATGTTTCCAGTAGATCCGGGAGTTTGATCGCCGGTCTATCGAGACGTAAATCATGCTACTGGTTAGGTAAAACCAGCGCTCATTGTCGAAACTATCACAGGGACTGTTTGCGCCATACACACTTTCAAGATCATCATGGGGAAAATGTATCTCTACACAACATTTTATGAAGGCCTAGAATTTTTAGTCTATGCACTATCCTGTTTGAACCAAGACAAATTAGTTTACCAGGTACCGCATCTTTTCTTAAGTTCATCTATAATTCATGGCAATTTGTTCGTGCTAAAAGATATTTGCCTTGGGGTTTGAAATGTGCATAGCCAAAGTGATTAAAGACACAAACTGGGCAAAACTTCGTACCATAATCTAGTGGCATTAGTTGGTTTTCACATGGAGACCTCAATAAAACTTATAATGAGACTACACGTTGTTTGAACGCAGAGGTCAAATGGCTTTCGCGAGTGACCTTCGTACTGGATGTAAATGAATTGTTTATTTTGGAAGTGTAGAACTATGTTATCCCGTACCATAATTAAATTTATTGATTGAAAACGAAAAATTCCGAAAAACACCCGGAAATAGGTTCGGGGCGTTTATGTGGTCACGCAGCGTAAAATCTCTAACGTTTGTACGGGTGTGACGCATCCCCTCTGATGCTGCTCAGCTTTTTGCCACTATGCAGTTGTTCTGAGAGAAGAGGACAAAGTTCCCTTTGATGTGAAATTCATTCTTCCTTTTGCATCGACTCATAAATGATAAAACCCGAACCAGCTATGTAGAATTATTGTCGTTGGAGACGAATCATTCTTCTTAGACATTATTCCTCCTCGAAAGGTCTGGAACTCCAGGTTTGGCAGACGCATGTAATTTTTTAGTGCAACGTTGATGTCTTCGAAACCAAAACTATTCATTGCTACAGATTCTGCATGGAAGTTCCGCAGTGCAATGAACCTTAAGATGTGTTTGAAGGATATGGCAACTTCTTCAACATGAAGCCATCTGAGATACTTAAATTCACAACAGTACGTCTTTGAAGCATACAAATCGGTACATTAGCCCCATGGTTTACCAAAAAATCATTCAGCTGTAACAGCTAACACCTCTTGGTTGTCTAGCTACCATACCATCCGAAGTAAGCACGAGGAGTGGAATACTGCCAGGTTTTCCAAACCTGGATGGGGTAATTCGATAGGCAGAGGTCGGGTTCGAACCACGGACCATTTGGTCAATACATTTGCACCCACAACACTGAAACAACTCACCCCCGTGGTTTATAGTCTAGTAAGAACCCGGAAAAAATCGTTCATCTGTGACACCCGGTGCCTAGCTGCCATACCACCCGGAGGAAGCAAAAGGGCTGCGATACTACAAGGTTACCCAAGCCTAGACAGGGGAAGTTGAGAGGCAGAGGCCGGGTTCGAACCACGGACCTTGTGGTCTAACCACTTGAGCCGTCTTCTACGAACCCGTAAGAAAACTAAAATTCAACATGATATCTCTCGAATGTAGGAAAACCGCCCACACAAAACAATCAAGAAAGTCAATCTAAGCGTAGACAGTCATCGCGTATGTTTTGGATCACACTCATTATGCAGAGTAACATTTCTCAAATTGCATTTGCGGGAAAGGGACCCACAAAGGCAATTAGTTCACATGCAACTACTACGCGGACGACGTACACATGTGTGGTCGGCATCCCACGGCATTCGGAGGAGTTGGAAAAAATATACCGACATGCAAAAGTGCAGTGGCTGGATATTCGAAAATAGAGTTGTACATGATAGTTTCTGCAGTTAAAAAAGCGAGAAAACCTCGTGAAACGAAACCCGATTTGATAAGAAAAACCGTTTACTAAATTTTATAAAAATCGATAGCCACTATTGTTAATGTGATTCGTACCTGTATAGCACACCATTCCCGGTGGTTCTTAGTCTGCATGGACCTAGCGGACCGTCGAAAACATGCAGATAGAGTAGTCTTGCAGAATATAAGGTTGGTGTGGGCTCACACTGGTCTAGGTCAATATTCTCAGACGACGTACTGAACGCAAAGGCGCTTAAGAGATGTTCTTTGTTCTGCCAACTAAATTTCATCAATCCAAGTGTCTGGATGTGTAAATGGGCAACGGTTTCGTGTTAATCAAAAACCAGGTGGTAGATACCTGTTTTTCGTGAGTATGAGATTTGAAGTATAGAATTCTGAAGCAGAAAAACCATGTAGAATCCTATTCCCTTATGTTTCTTATCGGCTGGTGTAAGGTGTGGCCAGAAATGGATGTGGAACTTGCCGAGTGTAGCTACAGTAAGTCCTCCAATGCATACATCACCCGAAGCACGTAAAGAATTTTCGACGTAAACGGTGTTTTAAGTGAGTGAACATTATTTCAAGTGAAGTTTGATTCCGTCGCAGTCTGCAGGCTGTTTATGGACGGATCACCTTGAAAGAGCCTAGTTAACAGGTACTCACTGAATACTGTTTGGAGAATAATGCACCGTACTACATGATACATAATTTTACCCAGTCTATCCCTGTAATTTCTGGGCTCTGGGGTGTTTTCTTGGCACCTCAATACTCACTTTAAGACTTTTCAATTGCTAGGTGATAAATTAAATGGTAGCAAACAAAACCCATTTGTCCGATTCTACTCATTCAACTCGCTACGTGTCTCGTTCTTCGTGGGTATCCCTAAATAGGTTTAGTTTTTGGATGGACTTCCCAAAAGCTTATTTCTTGCTCGAACACCACTTCATTCTTTGCGTTTCTCAAGGCGTATCTTGATCTGCCTCTAGATGCGATGATAAACAGAAAAATCTTTTGGATCCTGGACGACTTCCTTCTGTGTTTGGTGAGTGAATACTGCAAACATCATTCTGTCTGACGATCTTGTATGAAACAATCCCTTCTCTACTACCACAGAACATTAAAATGGCAAACTATACCTGTTTCCATAGCACGATTTAAGCCATGTCGATCTTCCAAGGTCGTGCTAAGACGAAAAAAGCAAATACATTTAGGGGAAGCAGCAATTTCATAATTAAAAAAATGCCCCCTATTGGTTACTTTATTAATTTTGTTTATACTTACGCTAGATAGGCAACTTTATTGTGAACTGGTAGTGTGTTTCGGTAGCTGAGGTGCCTTTAACGGTGATTCGTCATTTGGCCGTTCATCCATCCTCTGAGGCTGGCAGTTGTCATTCGGACGTTTCGTCACTAACCCAGCAGATATAATCAGCGCGGAGTGGTGTGGTTCACCAATGAACAAATCCTTCTCATACGTCTATTTTATGGCCGGGATTAATGAGGCACGAAAAGTTGGAGATTCGCTTTCGTGATTTTATGTCGCTGTGTCCCGATTCATTTGACAAGCCGATGGACGCTATGGTACATTGATCACAGTGGTATCAAAATTCCAGCAAGCCAGTTAGTAACGTCTTTACGAAAACAATGTGAGAGTTAAGTAGAGAGCTGCTGATCAATCATGCACTCACTCTGTTCAATCAAGATGAACGAACGGACACAGTTCTCCCAGACAGGTGTGGCTAACATTCGAATTCACTGTCTCTTTTTAGTGATACAAATTTTTATGCGATACAAGCCAAGACGTTTGTTCATAGCAACCCGAAGAGAAGTTGCTTCAGATTGTTCAAGAAGTCAGGTAACCGAAGTTCACATCATAAGATGTCATTATGTAGGTCACAAACGCCACGTATTCATTCAGTGAATTTCAACTGTTAACAAACGTGAGCTCGTGATGCTTGAGTGCTATGACTCAGAAAAGTTTAATCTGCGTGCACAAACAAATACTACCTGAGCCTACCAATCCATACACTTCAACCGTTTTTTTTAAGTGTGCTCTCTTGTAACCAAGCCCCCGTCATATACAGCCAGAATTCGTTGGAAAATGGGTAAACCATGTAACGAGTCTCTCTAAAAGAAGTGATGCCGTTCATCTGAAACTCCTTTTGGCTTAACACCTCCAGTTAATCCAAAAGTACAGCTCCTGAAAAGTATTTATTTCTATCGCTTGCATTTGGAGGAAATATATCGCTGGAATTGCCAATTAGAAAGCCCTCACTTAATACCAGTTGGAAGTTTCCGGCTTGCAACCATAATCCCTGGCCTGAACCCGCTTGCTCATCGTTTCATGCTTCAGAAGCAGACTTACCGTAAATTTCATTTGATCCGTTCCACGTATTCTCATATGTGCCTGCGGTGATCAGCGCCCTATAAGTGGTGTCTGTTCAAACGGATTTGAAAACACGCCAAGGTCAGGGTAAAAGCCAGCGATGGTGCTATATTTTTGAAATCGGTCCATTACTGCTGGCAAATGAAATGCTCGATCGCAATAAATGTTTCACCAAGCATGCAAACTTCACAAAAAACTAGTACGTAAGCACATGCTATCGAGGCCAGAAACTAGATATTGATGAAAGGCAGTCTAATTCAAACACTCTTCTCGGTCTAGAAGTGAAACAAACGCAAAGCTATCTTTCCAGTATTTACATGTGACGGCTAATTTCCGTTTTTATTTGGCTTGTCGGTGATCTGCCTGTTTTAGTGACGTTTGAGATGTTTCTAGGGGATGCAGTTTCCAGGACCCCGGTCCACTTCGAATGACAGTTGATATCTGCAAGCTTTATTGGTGACTTAGTCAGTGTATGACTTCCACAGTGAGACGGGTTTCTATCTCATGCTGTCAGCCAACAAGTTTGGATTAGAAAGGACTTTGATAGATGTTGAACTGAGGATGAAGGGGAAGACACGGAACTGGCGCCATTTTTGGTCATGCTTGGACTTTCCAGTACAACACATTCCTCTCAAACTGGTACTTACCATGATTTATTCATGTCCTTGAAGGAGAAACTGATGTTCCAACTTGATATACCGGTTATCAACCAACGGAACTAGTAATCTGATATTCGCTTTGGCGGTACCAGCCTGTTGCTAGGGATTTCGGAACAAAACTGTGAAATACGAAGCAGGATGACCGCTCATAAACGTTGACATCCGTACTTTCAGGTCTTGCCAGTCATGGACAAATGTAAAGCTTTTTTAACGAAGCTCGTACAGGAACGCTTCAACGTTTAGATCAAGGTTCAGTTCAAGCTCGCCAGAGTCTAGTGTTTTCTATCTATCGAAAGCGTTAGCATATTGCTTCCTGTAAAAACTTATTTCGTGAAATCACAGAATTAACATTCACTGTAAACATAGACGGCACAGTTTATTTGCGGTAACATACGGACGATTATTCCACACACACACACACACACACTATGACATCCGGTTTCGACTGCCATAATCTTAGCTTGCTTATCACTGCCGGTCCTTACTAATCAATTTTTCGTATTACCTCTTGTTACAGTTTGCATAAGAGAAGATCCTTTCTCCAAAGTAGGTTATACAACATTCTGAACCATTTGAATATCTATGTCTTGTATATGTAGTTGCAAATCAGGATATATCACAAGGCAAATATTTCATTCAAAGTGGCCACAAGCTAGTGCGTGACTTAAAGATTCTGAAATAGTCAGCGTACACTTAACGTTTATTAGATGCTCTCTTAATTATGCCTGATATCGTTTGAGGAATTTCCGACAGAAGTAGCGTGAGGATTTATTCCGGTAGAGTGGCATAATTAGTGATAGATTACAGTAATCTGGAAACCTTATCTAAAGATGGGGTTTCCAGGACTGAGCATTATAAAGACGAAGCCAAACACTAGAAGCTATCAGCGTATTTTGCTCTGAGCTTTTGGTGGTTGGAATAAAAAGCGATAAAAATGTAAGAATACTAGCGCACAAAGCACACAATAGCAGCCGGGAGTTGTTCTCCTCTCAACACTGTCTGATGATGATACTCTATACAAAATTTATCTCTTCAACATGGAAATGGAGGCTACTTTGCGCTTCAGGAGTCTACACTCTTGTGGACGATAAAATTTAAAATCATTGTGGAATAGACATGCGGTGAAATTCGTGCGTGCAAACTAAATTCAGTGGTGCAGAATTCTGTCCAACTTGCTCCTCGACAGTTGAAACCAGACCGTGGTCGCATGTATGATCCTTAGAACGTCACGACAATCACGTGCAATTAGAGAACATTATGTGAAAGAATGAAATAGTCAGGGGTTTCGTATTGGATAAAATAGCAAAAACTTTGAGTGTGAAAACTAACTACAACCAATCTCATTTGGTAAATTCAGAATACTCTTCAGGGAATTTATTTTGTTAGTGTATTGCTTTATTCAATGATTGGTATATGGGCCATCAGAGAGAAGAATTATCTGGACCCCAAAACCAATAAATTATAGGAACATGGGGTACTTGAATAATCACTCCTGTGCAAAATCTTTGCTCGAGCTTCATATTTCCAAGCTTGATAAGAATAATCCTGATTCAATGTCCATTTGTGTATCCAACCGGAAACCAAACTATTCATGCGATTCAAAAGCCTAACCGATACCAACCACACCAAATAGGCTAATTATACCGTTACTATACACCGCTTTTTAACCACAAGCTTCCCTGCTTTCGGTCCAAAAAATAGGAAAATATCTACTTGAAAATGCAAGGATTCAATCTGGACAAAAAGGATTTCTTTGGCAAATCGGATCCTTATGTAACAATCTATCGAAGAAATGAGCGGGGAAAGTAAGTCAAAATAGTTGTTGGTCAAACGGCAGTAAAAAAACAGCATGCTTGCAGTAGACTAAAGGATAGCATAGATTGACTAAAGTTTTTAAAGACCGTATCTAATTCTTGAGACGATTTTGTGCCTTTCATCAAAAAGAAAGCCGACGAAAACTTGCAGGTGGCTTTCCTCATTGCCAGAAATATACTAGGTGTAAGGCGAATGCCAGAACATCCTCAAAACGTTAGGTGTACTGAAAAAGTAAACTATTTATTATGTATGTCGTATACTTGCCTCGCCAAGTATGTTATAATGTGGATGACAGAACCCCCGCCTATGTTGCAATGTTTTGTAGAGAAGTCGTTTTGGGACCTATCTATCCATTTGAAGTGCTTGAACACAGTCAACATTCTTACTCTACGGCCATGAGGTTGTCAAATTTCCCGACCTACTAAAGGGTATCAATTCATCTAGATTGTAGGACGTAACCGTATTAACGTTAAACGGTCTAGGTGGGTTAACCTCCGGATAGTTTTGGCGTGAATTTAAGACCTCACCTCATCCGGTGTCCAGAATTCATCAAAGTTGCAAGTAAACAGGTTTAATAGAAAAACTGTCAGAGTAAACGCTTTTTCAACAACCCTGCATTTTCCAATTAAGGTTTAATTTTTTAGCCAGACGGCACACCATTTTTGCATGCGCCTAGGGAAATAACTTATAAACTGTTAAGCGATCGATATTTTGAACTTCTGTTTAATTAAAGCTAATGCAGAATAAATATAGTTCCGGCCAATTTGTTCATCAATCTATCACGGACAATATAACTGGACGTATTTCCCCTGAATGTGGTGCGTGCACTAAAGCCGCCTCATCTCTTAGGAGAGTACTGTGAACAGTCCTAATTCAGTTTAGTATCTCGCCATCACATGAATAATTTGCAAATATGTTTTTTTCGAATCAGATGCGTTCAAAAGGAGAACATGGTCTATGGAACCTCGGTATAATTCCAGTCTCGTTAGCTCCAGGAAAAACAATCAGCGGCCCTATGAGTAGCGTTATATGAACAGCTGGAGTTCAGTTGGCATACGTTTGGTTCTGGGGAATTTCGGTTGAAAATGAGTTTCAAAAAAGAGCGCGTTGAAACACCATTATTGTACCCTGGAAGGTTTTTCTGGTCGCCAGTGGAGAAATAGAAGACAAGTATCTATGGTATATTCACGTATCTATTTTCCCATCAGACGATGTAAGTGTGAAATATCCATTTCAGTTGGCACTGTGTTAATCAACTGTGGTTCAAGTCACACAGCCGACATTTTGGATGTGTCGCCACCACCATACTCGGCAGTACTGTCGTCCTCAGCACCGTCCATACTGCCGTTGGCATCAGCATAACAATCTGAACCAAACTACGGGTAATGCATCCAAAACAGATGAAATCTCACAAACCCCATTTGCCTTTATCTGCATAGTTATCGGAAAGCTCATGATACCGTATCACGTGACACTGTGGCTGCATAGTGAATCCTTCCTATTCTGCCTGGTACCAAAAAAACCACCTATTAGGTCCTCATTACATTGAAAAACCACGGGTTCGAATCAGAAAAGACATAAATGAGACGCCCCATTATTTTTCAGTTTACTACAACCTGATCACCACTAATGATAAACGGTAGTGGAGTTTTGCCTAATGATACCGATATACACAGAAGTCGGCTACATACTTCCCATTTCAACAAGAATGGAAAGAATGTACTTTTAATTTTCGACTAAACAGGCGCCAACTCAACGAAAATTCATTTTTACTCATGGAAAATCAAACGGTATACGTATGTCGAATTGCCCTTCATTGCATATTTGGAAAATTATGTTGTAACACGCAAACACATGGACCCGAAGATCAACTTGAAATGTCGATGTCACCCGCTTTACACGGACTTGGAGGTTATATTCTCTGTACGTGCAGTCGTTGCTGCGTTGAGTAGGGTTACAGGCACAGGGAGCTTTTGAGTGTCATAGACGTTGAGTTCATTTAAAATACGGTCACGGAGCAGAGTGTAGGGTAGTCAGACTTGAAGTGCTTTGGGTTTGACAGAATTCGTACACCGCAGAATAGGTATGCCAAGGTTGGACATTTATGAACACTTGCCACCAGTGAGATCAAACGGAGTGGTGCTGGCGATCTGTGCCCGATAAGTAATCTGTGGAAAGTTTGAGGCCTTTTGTGTACAGCCATGAGAGAGCACTTGACTGCCATGGTCAACCAAAATCTCCTATTTATCTGCAATTTATCAGCATTTGTGTGGAAGCCAGGTTGTGTGTTTTCGCACGCAATGTAATCGACTTTCTTCGCCAGAAGATAGGTACGGATGGCAACATGAACTTGCAGAAAAATACAGAGTTTAAATGAGTGACTTTGCCTAAACTTCTACGAAGCACTGGCACTATATATCCTTCCAAGTCTGATCGTAACATGTGTGGTTTTCTCATTTACCTGATCGGTTCCAATGACAGTAAGACTTTCGCTTCGCTGGAAAAAATGGTGGTCATTGAGGCGGATATTGCTGAGAACTGCTGTGTTAACAGAAGTTCAGTTGGAAAAGTCATCAAATTTTTCACTAGGATTTAACCTGTATTTTACTTCTTCGGTCGGCATTCATTGTTTCATTTTAACTAAGTAAGATATGGGGGGTCGAGGAGCTTGTTTTTGCAAGTAGATGCTGTGATTATCGGTGTCAGACTGCCGTAGAAATTAGGAAACCTGGAGTTGAATAATAATCAATCCCTATGTACGACTCCATCTTCCTTGCCGACATCTGGACGAACTTTAATTTAATCAGTTGATCATTAGCATACATATTTTGAGGATTGGTGACCAATTGTGTCAAAAATCCCACTTCGCATGGTCAGTCACCTAGCTTCTTCTAGTTAAGTGCTAGTCAAGCGAGGATCCCAACCTTCGAACTAAAGTTCACAACCTGTGAAAACTGATTTGGTACCATTCAACCCAGATGCAAACCACAAATTACTGCTTTACAAACGCCCAGTGACCGATTCTCCCTAAACTTGCGTTGTATGGCTGGACCGAAGTCGTGTCTTAACTCGTCCTAAGTTGTTCTGTTTGTTGTTTTTATGTAAACGTTTATATCCGGATTGTTTTTTATCGTAATTCCACAGTAAACTTAGGCCGCCTATCCTCCACGTTATCAAACGAAGTCGGGTAATTTTTATTAAAAACGGTGATTCACAAGATCTTTTCCTTAATATTTTACAATAATCCTTCTTCCAGACTGCAGAAATCCTATCGGAGCGAGGTGATTAAAAACACATTGTTCCCGGATTTTCGTCCAATCCTTGTATGTCTCGATCGATTATGTGGAGGAAATGTTGACTGGTAAGTTGTTCACGATGACAAAGTTGTTCTTTGTGCATTAGTGAATGTTCCAATTTTCAAGGATCAGGTCATATACCACTGTACTTACTTCATTCCTATATACTGGCTAATATCTTTTGAGACATGTCTAGCATAGGATGTACCCAAATCGGGTCAAAGATTAGGCTACAGGTAACCGGATAAATCGTCATTCGATGGATAGGGCTGGCACCAAACGCACCTGTATATTCTACGGCGCTAACAACAATGTGAAGAAAAATGTGAAACAAATATACGAAGGCCTACTTTTGATATACACGGGAACCAAGTGGTCTGGGAATCACAGCTTTGAGTGAGTTTTCTCAAAACCTACTTATCCGGCCATCCTCTGTATAGCAAGAATCCCAAAACTAGTTGCTCAACAAATCTTTCGTTTAGCATTAAATTAAACTAACCTGCAAAAAGAAAAAAACAACATTGGTGTTGGTTTTTTCCTCTAAATAAGGCACCATGGTACAGAGATTTGGTGAAAAATATTTGCATAATATCCTTGCTCATTTCCTACAACTGTCAAAATTATCTTTAACAGCACTGAAAAACAGAACATGTAGGAGACTACTTATCAACTGAGGTATTCTTCGGCTACCTTTGAATGTTCCGGGTCCTCGGAAATTGTACTACACAGTGCTCA
Source organism: Opisthorchis viverrini (assembly GCF_000715545.1). NCBI lineage: Eukaryota > Metazoa > Platyhelminthes > Trematoda > Opisthorchiida > Opisthorchiidae > Opisthorchis > Opisthorchis viverrini. The sequence goes on along the minus strand of NW_008751994.1, from coordinate 296,292 downwards.
AGCCCACGAGGATACTGCACTGGTCAAGCCTGTTGTATATTTTCAATGCAGCTGTCGCAAACCGCATTTGCACTAACAATGTGTCAGTCATGTGAACACCATTAGTCGATCATCTCAAATGACGCTTGCAGTACCGAGGCCAGTATACGGATGTGCCATTTGGTGACACAAAGTGCATCTTTGCATCAATTCAGAGTCACCTGTTAGTATGCATGGAACGTGAACCAACTGTCTAATACTTCTTGTAATAAATCAGGACCGCTTTCGCTGAGGATTCGTACACTAGGAAGGTCATTTTATGACCAAGTATTGCTTCCAAAGCGGCTGCAGCTTATCCAATAGAAGAGTTCATTTTCTTCCATAAAAAGTACCTCCTCTTTAAGGCACCCCTGTAAAAGTCGGTTTTATCTAATGGACGCAGAACTAAACTTGAACGTTCATCTAAGCATCAAGGTTGAGAACATTGGCATAGAATATTGCACTTTTGAAATCTACAGAGTCCTTACTTTGTGCTGCTTTGTTGACAAGCAGTGTAATCAACGCTGGAAAGTTTGCTTTCCGGTGGTGTCACCAGCCTCACTTGTCTAATCACCCATGCAGTAACACCAGCCCTTGATTACATTATCAAGGCTGTGATATGCATGAGTGCACAATTATAATCAACAAACATGGCTATCGTCAAGCACTGTTTGCCCCACTCAATCACCCTGTTGCCAATGATGACCACACCGAATTTGTGTTGGCAAGTAGTTACTAATTTCAACCCCTCGCTCCGTAGTCGAGGTTTCGCCTTCTTCGTTTTTGTGACCGACCTTTTGAAAAAACTTCTCAAAACCCTTACTCGAAGTTTTTCGCTCCGAATCGGGTGTTGTCTGAACTTCAGAGGAAAGGGGTTACACTAATCGGCCCCTTTACAAATAATTTTTAAACAGCAGTCTTTATTTACTGTAACCATTCTACCAGAAAAATCTCTTATTGTCCCAGGGGATAAAAATATAAAAAAAGCATCATTAGATAGTCGGGAACAGAGATATGCTCTGCGGATAGAACTTTAGACAAATTTCTTGATCGAGTCAAGTATTGTACTTGCTCCGACGTCGCTTCACCGATTGCAGATGAGTCGCATCTTCACCTGTTTTGCATTTCACACTCAATTTTTTTCACTCCTTATAACTAACCTTTCAACTTTTCCTACACCTTACAGAAGTTACCAACGAAATCCTTCACGAAAATCTAGTTTATGCGTTCGCCACACTCCTTGTAAAACGCGTTGTTCAACGCATTTTTAACGCATAAGCTAATTTTCTTCTCCGATATGTTACGACGTTTCGTTGGAGCATCACTTAGTTGTTGGCACTTTACAGACAAAATCCACGATTTCTGAATATGTTTTCTAATAAATTCTACCAAGTAAATTTCTACAGGTGATCATTCGATGATCCAGCAACCGTGTGATCATACAATTAGTTGATTAACATACAAACTTGCCTAGGGGAAAACAGTAGATTAATTATCAAATGACTGTCTATGAGCAAATTAATTGCAAAGGCCCTGTTTCCGGACTGTTCGATGGGGCTAAAAATTGCCCTTCTGGTAATATTTGAGGCCTTTCTCTGGAGACATTCTGTCAATCATCGGGAAAACTACAGAAGGACAGTTTTCCTCCATCCTAACTTTTATGTTTAAAATGTTTAACTGAAAGAAGCCTTTAGTTGACCATAGAGGTACACTAAGCAGATGTATAAGCCTTAAAAAAGATTAAAAACACTACAAGTTATGTATGTTGGACTGAAATTTTGCTAAATTCAGTCGATCAGTTTTAGATCCCGGAGGAATGTAGGTTGATTGAATGCTTGGACGGCTTGCATTTTTATGAGAGCGAGTGAGCCTGAAGTAAACTGTGACTGCTTATAATTAAGTACTCGTAAGCTTTGTGGAAATTGACCGAGTGGCTCACTTACATTATTCCCTAACTGAAGGTGCAGGATATAAAAGGCCTCGTCTTTTAGTTGGCACAGTTCTCGACATATCGATGTGTGTTTTATTGACACATCATTTTACCAGGTAGTTGATCCAATCCGATTGGATCATTTACAGACTAACCCGGTGTTTAATGGGCACTTTCGTAATTTCTAACCAGATGCGCTTCACATATACCCCTGCCTTTTCCAATAAGGACGGCATTCAAGAGATGGAACAGTATTAGTGGAAGGACATAAATCTACCTAAATTCAAAAATCGACCGACCATTTGGGTTTTTTGAATGGATTATTCTCGTCTTCTACTGTTTCCATAACAAAGAAAAAATGTACTCTTATGAGATTTTTCAGCTGACTTGAGAGTAAAATAATGAGGCTACTACTAGCGCTGCACCTTGTTGATCGTGATAGATTATACGCTTTAATATCTTTTCAGCGGTTTCACTTTTCCGAAAGAATGCAATACACTGAAACTTACTGATCTGCTTGTTTAAGGCATATCGGTCTAACTAAACTTTCTAACCGGTTATATACCGCATTAATTAGGGGGTTAGTGAAAAAGTGCCTTATGGATAGCTGGATGAGTGAAATGCAAATATTAAGTTAAAAACGTGGCTACTGCCGTGACAAAACGAACCAAGTTACTTAAAGTGATTTCATGTCAGCCGCTATGTTAGTAGTCCCAGACCGATTTTTGGACAGGCTGGTTCATCTGGCAGAATTTGGCTACTCTCTTCCGGTTAGTGAATAGTTGGTTGGCAAACGATGAAGGAGTGTATGGGCCATCTGGATTCTATCCCTAGGTGTGTTGTTTCACTGACTTTGGGAAGTGATCATTCATTCCTTGACACAACTAGCATTCAGATCTCTCTGTGTTTTTGTCAACTTAGCCGCAAGTGGGCGGGTGGGAAGCATTGGAGACACTGGTTAGATCTAGGCGGAGACTATCTTGGTCAAAACAAGAGATGTAATCTGTCACCTAGTGAAGTAGACAGTCGCCTTTTGAACACAATATTGGTTGGTTGGTTCCCATCAAAGTGGGTTTCACTCCTTCGTTGATATTGTCGGCTTTCGGGGCTGTTCTGGTCTACTAACTGGACAAGTTTTTCAAATGGCTAGCATATGAGTGAAATTTCTTCCGGTCATGATCACTAAAACGGCACCTGTTTAAAGTGCATACTAGGTTCCTAACGTTGTACTACATGAAATTTTGTTTCCATTTTCCTAAGGAAGACATGAGGAAAATTTGAGCTCATGGTGAAGCTACCGGTGTACATAGATTTGAGTCAGCGACTGTTAAGCAAATAGTTTCTGCACATAATGAGCACACTGTGGAAAGAGATAACTGAATTCTGTAGGCAAATTAAAAGTCAAACAAGTAGCTTTGAGATTTACGTGAGTATTTCAGTACTATTGTTCTACACAGTGAGTTTTTCAATCATAGATGTCTTTCGCATAATGTGTTCAATGAAGTGTTAGCGCAACATGCAGGATTTCCAAAAGCCTGTCCAACAAATTTACTACAGATTGTCTTTTGATGATGGATTCGGCAATCCCCTCATTCGGCTTCCTTACTTCCTGCTGTGCTTTAATGATGCGGCCATGCAAACAACTGCAGGTTCCTCCATCACTGTTTCTGTTATTATTCGATGTCTGCGTGCGTATGAATTTGTTCCACTAGTTGACCATTTTATGAGCTCCAAAAGAGTCCCCATAACCTTCACGAGTGGGGAGCTTTCCTAGTTAGTCTGAGTACCAAACCACAGTTCATTGTAGCCATCTCCTTCATATCAGGTCCTTTTACCCCCAGCTGTACAGAGCGAAAGGCATCACAATAAAAAACGGCACAGTTTGTGTTACAAGAGACTAAAACGTAAACATTTTTATAACTGCTATCTCCTGAAAAGTCAAAAAGCGCCCCAATTAGATCACTAATTTAGCTTCTAATTACTTGTTAGTATCCTCTGCCTCTGTTTTTGCTCGGTTGATTGCCCATTTGGTTGATAAATCATTTGAAGCTGGTCAATTCCAAATCGTTTCCCTAATCGTTAGACTTGTAAACTCACCGCCCGTACCCTCGGCTGAAATTCACACAAATAGAACCAGACACCCATCTTCTGTTGAACACGGGGCATAGCCTTATCGTCCAAACTGGTATTTGTCCAGTGCAATCCAGTTTATAAAAAAAAATTCGATGGAGTTCAACTTACTGTACACTGACAGGAAAGCACACAAAAAATGTCCGGATCAAGTCAAGTGACCGTTTCTACACTCGTTTTTAGTTACTTCATTCGGAACGTGGTTCCGTACACCACACATCCAACGCTACCTATTCTTTTTTTCGTTATCTGGAGATTCCCTGACGTACTTTCGATAATAGGGTTGGATGAATTTTTGAAAACCTAAGAAAAAGAAACTTGCCCATCGACTGAGATTGCGCAACATAAGTATAAAATGTTTCATACGCATGCAAAGTTGATTAAAATCACTTGGCTTACTGGCTGTTGGTCAAGAAGCAGTTAGTCAATCCGTCGGGCTTGACAATTGACCCGCAAGCCAAATGGATGCCAATAACCAAGCTCTGCCCACGGCTGCTACGTGATCAGCATTCGGTAGACCACCCAGGCTGTCACTGATTAGACAAACTGTCAATATGTAATTATTATCCCCCAGATCTACGGGGGGGTTTGGCTAGTAAAAGTGCTTGTTGCTCACCTTCCTACTCACCCCATCAATCTACAAACTGCTACATCCATGCTACAACCATTTACGAAAGGCCGTCTTTGCAGCTAGGGAACTTAGATCACTCAGAATGTGTAAGGTTTTTAAAATCCCCTGTACGATTTTGCAGCCCTATTTTTCACAAAACGGCAGCTGAACTTAGACGCGTTCCATTGCTGTCTAAGATGTGTTAGAGACCTCTCCGTAATTTGTACTGGTAATTACCGTAAACTCTGAGGAAACTACTTCTCGAGTAGTTGACAGAGACGAGTATAATCATCGAGAAAGCTTTGAGTTTTTTATTTGTAATTAAAGCATTGGTCTAGGGGCTTGTGTGTATTGCATAAATCATGTTTACAGAAACCCGCAATTAGCGCCATATTTGTCCTGTGATGATTGCCAACAACCAGTATCAGTAGACTTATTATCACTTAACTTTACACAAAATGAGTATCTCTGGTCGAAGTGCCTGACAGTGCAGCTGGCGCTTGAGAAGAATACCCGATTAAGACCGGGTGACGGCTATTGAAGCGGGATGACTGAAAGTATTCATTTGCTCTAGAGTATTTTATTCTTCAAACCGCATATTGCGATAACAAATGACACGCAAGAACACGTAGAAAATCCCTGCTGGCACATTGGAAGCAGCAGAAATCTGGAATTTCATTACACTGCCGCTGAATGTTGCTATCAAGGTCAGGCTAGATCTGTAGAACCTCCGACAAGTGGCTCCAATGATCTGCTTCAGAGAAGAAGCACACGTGGCCAGAACAGCACCTCTCTATTTCGAGGTTACTCCACACGGATCAGAACGTTCCATCTGATAAAGTCCAAGATCCTAAGTGGCATACATTCACGCAACCTTTAGTCAAAATTGTGTCCATTTTCCAGTCTGCAGTAAAAGCACTAACAGCGGCTCCTTTGCTTCAAGCCTAAAAGCGGATCGTATTACCAATTCAGCAGTGATTCGATCTCAGCATAAAACCTTTGGCTTCCACTTATCAAGGGTTCATATGATACCTAAACACTCCTTTTCACTGGTTGAGTATTTCTGCTCAGCGTTAGCCAGGACAGGATTGGCATGTTCGATGAATCTGTCCCTCTGCTTTAGGCAGAGGGACAGATTCAGGCAGGTAGGTCTTCAGTTCATCCACCTACACAACGCTGTCTCGACAGTTGTTTAAATTAGACATCTGCGACAGCATGCTTCAGAATTTGTTATCCGTTCCACAAAATTGAGGTTTCTAATCATCGGCCCAGCTGATGAAGTTGACCTGAAACCAAAAGGCCTTCATGATGTTCGATAGGGGCGAGTTGACTCGAGATGTTGAAGCACGAATTTACTGACCGGAAGGTCGGTGGTTGGAACTCAAGCCCAGTCTCTCGACTCTCTCTGTCTAGGATTCGGCAACTTGGAAGTATCCCGGCCTTCATGCCTCCTTCGGGTAGCATGACAGCTTGGCACCGAAAGAGTGCCGCAGCTGAACGATGTTCGAAAGTGGCCAGGAACCTGATCCTTTTCTTCTTACATACATCACAATTTCCCCGTCAGTGTACATTTGTCTAAAGGCGTCCGAGACAACTTGATCATGGAACACGAATTAAATAGCATGCTCCTGTGGAAATGGGTGCCTGATTTTTCTTCAAATGGGGGATTCATATTCCAGTTCGAACATCTTATTTTTAACGTCACACACAAGCAGTCATTCTCCTGAACCCAAAGCGGTACGGGAGGCGGTCGGTCTCCTGGCATTCGAAGAAACTAAGGCGAAAACCAGAGCCGGTGCGCACGAGACATACCCGAAACAATTAGTAAAACGAGTTCAAACCAAAACTGTATCCATACAAACAGCTATCTTGTGAAAACAAACGCTGAGAGCTAATAAATAGAAATGATGCCGAAATTTGTTTTTTCTTACCGAAGGTTTCCCCGAGATGGTAATAAACCTAAACAATAAACCAAACATAAAAATCATTCGGTGGCTTTATCCGGTGGAATTCCGTGGATCCCTTATGAGGTATGGATATCACTGGGTATCCGATAGCTAGGCTTGTCCATTTGATTCCTCACCTTAAAGTATGGTCCAGTCTTGCAATGCATATGAACACAAAATATACAACATTCGTTCATCTAATTATGTAGAAAGAATAAAGGGGGTCACTGTCAACATCCGGGCTGTAAAACCGGCATTGTGATTATGTTGAGCTCATAAAAATTGGGGGCCATACACAATGTTGGTTTTCGTGCGAACTTGAAGTTGCGGTTGTTATACGAAATAGAACTGCTCGTTGTTCAATCGGAATTAGACGGTAGGGGAAAACGGCTAACTTGTACGCTAAACCGGTGCCTTTACTCCAAAGGGATTTACGTTGAGAACTCTGTGGAATTGTTGAAGAAATTTGAAATAACTGATCTACTACGCAGGAGGGCCCTCACTATAAATTTCGAACTGCCTTGATGAGAGTTACAACTGAATTACTCGGAAAATACGTGATATCTATTCCAAACGTTAACTGTTACCGTCACGTTGGTGGTAATAAATCGTTGGTAAGTACCGATGCTTTAGTTCGAAATGACCGTTGTTCAGGAAGTCAGGCTAAGGAATGAAGGGAGACAGGAGAACTTGGGACGTAGACTGCACGAGCACCAGCAACGTAGTACACATGGCGTTAATAAGCACTAAGGCACTTCTTAACGCACAAAATAAAGACAGACATTGTGGACAGCTAAAACGTGGTTGGCACCAGGATAGTTTACACATCGTGCGTAGTGGAGTTTGAAGCCGTGTGCCCGGAAAATTTGCAGATCGAAACTAGGAAGATAAGAAGATCTCAGAGCACACAGAGTGACAGAGATCACCCTTACTTCATATTGGCATGTTATTGATCGTTCTTTATGAAACTGTCACTGGTTCGAAGCGATAAACAATGATTTGAGAAGTGAAAACATAGGAGTAAGGTTTTTTGTGTCCTAAGATTAGATAAACCAAGACTTGATGTACTGGATTTATGCTCTACAAATTGACGGTGAAGAAAGATGGCGGATTTCTAAAATTACACTCATTTGCAAAATCAATCTGGTTTTCACAGGAAACTCAACTGATTCTCTCGTTTATGATATTTTTCAACTGAATATTCTCCACAAAGGCCGCCCCATATTTCAGTTAGGACGGTATTCGAGACATTTCACTATATTTCCTCGAAGGAGACTACTCACAAGGCTGTCGAAGAGTTTTCAGAAACCTCGTGAGTTGTTTCCTTAAGGAAAAGGCGGAAGATATTTGCGCCCATCCACCCAGCTGTGAAGAGCAAATAAAACAAATGTTACCACGCGATGTCCGACATGTTATCAAAGTAATTTCACTTTTACCTGTGGAAATACACTACAACAATACCGCTGGGGGAACGTTTCCGAGTAATATAGACAATGGACTATGTGGAAGTTTTCTGATTGCCTACAAATTAAATCACTAGGAACTTCCCAAAAACAAGCGTAAATGTGATCTCAAATATCTCAAGGTCGTGCAGCGATTGAGTTTGAAGAGTGCGAGTTCATCAGACCACCAAAACGTTCCATGTGCGTGTAAACCATAACTGTCTTTCCTATATGGTCCTACACATATCGCTTAATTTAGCAACAATATTCTGATGAGTTGGGTGTTGTTCGGACTGGAACTTTGCAAGCTCATGCATCGTAGTCAAACAGTTAATCCGTTTTCTGACAAGCTGTGTGGAGGGAAACAACATGTCTGAGTCCATATTGCACATTTAGTTGAGTGAATTAATAGCATCAAAATGTTTGCTGCCGTACAGCAACATATTTGCTTTTTGGAACAATAAGTCTCATTGTTAGGCTCAAAGGTTTGACCTCTGTTTTCCAGTTTTTGCCTGTGAATAGAACAGATATCTAAGTTATTACACAAAGCTTCTAGTTGGCTCTGAAAGAGCCAAGATCTTGTTAGTCAGGGCCGATTCAGTGCAAAAAATGAACCACATTGGGTTCTAGTTTTTCGGTGCAGAGTATTTACAAGTGCACTGTTGAAAAGAGTGGGGTCGATGACGCATTTGAGTGAAGACTTCCGTATGTTCACAAACTTGTTCAGACTACGCTTAGCACTATACCATTTATCGCTTCTGAGCCGGATGGATACAGCAGACCGAACAAACCACTGTTCCTGGATTGTACGTATGCCTCAGGAGACCTTGATCAATTCTACTGGTCTTTGATCACGTGGCCGCAGACCTGTTAGCTGACTTTGAAGAATCCACCCAATCGCGCATCGGTGACATCTGCTCCGTTGATGATGAACTGTTTGCAAGCCAGCAACCAAGCTCGGCGGGGAAACCTGCAAATATCCGAACGACAATGGGTCATTGCACCCGAGCTACAAATTTTCCGATACATTGGAAATAGGACGGCGTTTTATCACCCGTTCCGCGTCACTTGATGCTTTTGTATGTTGTTGTTCCACAATGATGATATTGGGTTGTTTATTTGCTGACGGCGTGCCATCTTAATCTGTTGCGTGAGAGCAGCAGTCTAAGCTGCACCATCTTCGATTCCAAGCATTCTTGGGTTGTGACAGTCTTTCTCGGATGATTTTACCAGATGCTCTTCAATCCTGAATGCTGGACTGCCACCGGCTTTCAGAGTTCTGAATCTAATCCAGTTTCCCTCACTTATGTGACCTAGTTTCGACGCACGTCCCTTAACAAGAACCTGGTCCTATCCACCAACAAATGTACCCTTATCAAATAATTGGCCCGCACTCAGCTTTCACCCCCGTATTACTTCCGCCTGTATTAGGAAAGCAAACATTTCATAACCCAGTGGTGCAGAAATGTCATTTAAACTTGGACCCTCTTGTGATTGTCAGATTTTTAAAATACTTCTGACGTCATTGGTGCAAAATGGTTTTCCAATGGCTTTGAGGGCCATCATTCAATAAAACTTCATGGAACGGACAGTGAGAAATTCTTGAAAACTGGTGGGTACGCGTGTCACTCCAGCCAGCCAATATCATCTGTGAATTTAAGAGCTAGATAAGCTAACAACAGCTGTAACCTATTTTCACTCCACATAATAAGGAACTCATTCTTCGAGAAATTTACACTTTCATCTAAGCAGCCATGATTTCGTGCAACATAATCTTTGTCTAACTAGACTCCAGAATGTGTGTGTGAACTAATTAAAGATAAACTATCACAAACATTAGACTTGTTGACAACATTTAACGCAGGTATCGTTTTGGAAACAAGGAATTTACCCGGATGAATCAGCTTGTGAATTTGTTAAAGAAAAATGGTCCCTCATTTTGACGAACAAGAACGCTGTTATCGCTTACGCCAGAACGCACTTATTTCGTCCAGATTCTTTGAGCTTTCCTGACTATTCGCTTCTCTGTTATGCTCACCTTATTCACAGCCTCACTCTAAATAGTTCCCAGTAGTTTACCACAGCTGAGAAACAAAGTTCAAAAATGCTGGTTGAGCAAACCTTACTTTCACTCTCTGACTAGGTTTTAGAATATAAATATGTCGTCTGGTCAGGTTACATCAGTGAATTCGTTGTTTTTCTGGCTCGCTTCTCCGATTTTCGTGTCTCTCAATTTTTATCGTTTTCGCGCTTCAAAATGTATATAGAGAATCCATGTACTAATTTTGCTCGGATTTTTCTTGGTGCCTTCTCTTGTTTTTATCCATATTCACTGTATGGCATTGTGCGTTTTTGAAGAACCTAGCTCTGGTTAAGCGGACGATCTAACTTATTAGCTAGGATTGAATTAACCATCGTACCAAAAAAAGCATACTGAAAACGCTGCACATTTTATCGATTGATGACGATCGGTGCACAGTTCTAGGGCTTAATTCTTGTTTCCGTGCATTTATTACCCAGCAGAAATTTGAGTGACATTTGAAGACGCTAAATTGAAATTAATACAGTTTTTCTTGCATTTCAGTGAACTCTGTTTTCGTTGCTTTGATTGGGATGGAGCACTTGGTGACTCGTAAGTTCTAGCTTTCCAGGGCGATTTTGCACTTTGGTTAAACAGCTAATGTTCTGTGTGGATATTATCCCCTAGAAAAATAACACTTTTTGGCTCCCAAAAGCGCATTTCAAAAGTAATGTTTCCCTAGGACTAGTTATTACAAGAGGATTTTAGTCGCGCCGAATTATTGTGGAACCTGCAGATTTTGCCAAACGGATTGTTTACACCAAAGCGACATGGTTTCTGAACTTTTTGCAAGAGATATATGATATACATGGACTGTTGAGGTCGTTCAAGAGCTAAGTGAAAATTTTCTATTGACAATTCACCCATTAAAAATGGAAGGGAAATGTTCAACTGAAATAGTTGTTCCTATCTCACTCGGATAAGTCAAAAGAATCTAGTTTTGGGAACACAGATAAGTATCCGGTTGAATGCAACCACAGGCAAACTTTATGGTTATGTTTTTCGTTCCGGTCGTGTAAAATTTAAGTCCACTGTAATCAATCAAACAGGCCTGCTCTACTTATCGATTAAAAACATCGCCACTGTGTCCTCTAACACCATACTATACAACTATGGGCTTTCTAAATCATAAGAAGATGAAAGTGATATGATAAGAAAAATGCAAGTGGCTATTATAACCTAGACCGGAGAGGAGTTGATTCAACAGCTGGCCCACAGTCAACTGCCAGCTTATGTTTTACTTGGGTTTCTTATCGGTAACGTGCCTTGGCTTTCAATCAGTGAGCAACTGACCAACCGTATGGTCTGACAGAAGCCCCGTTTTCTATTTTCGGAGGTGAGAATATCGGCATAGTCGCCCGTTAGTTACTTGGTCGTTTTTTAGCATCTCAGTTAAGTATGCATGCAATAACTGAGAGTGCAAGGCTACCTGATTAGACCGGCTAAAAATAGCGACCAAAATATATCCATTCTCAAAACCACGGACCTAAAGTACTGATGTTTTCCAAACACACTTACAACATCGACTTTGGGACTAAAGTATTAGCCAGAACTCAGCTGGTGTTCGTCTGCATTACAGAATACATTTTGTACTTCAACCTACCAACGTTATTTTCAGTGAACTGCAGGTTACTGACAATGTAGCGCGGTCAAAATTTCGGTTTTTTCTCGCCGCCGTTGTCGATTGGAATTCCATTTTACTTTTTGTATTAGATACACACTTTTTAGTTAGCACTGGGCATTTTCACTGTTAACGAATCACACGTTTTACTGGTAGACTGCACTGGAAAGCTGTTATTGCTACAAAATTTCGATTAAAATCCCAGACCAATCCATCAGTCAACGCCATCTAAATTTTCCAAAAGTTAGCAACTATAGTTATTAAATATATTGCCTTTTATTTCTGATTTTTCTTTCAGAGAGGAAGTTGACACTGAGCTTGAGTAAGTTCACACACGCACACACTATATTTGTTCTTTCAAAGGCTAATTGTTCCAGTTACATAATATGTGGGTTGGCTTAGACGGTAATGAACTAGGAGTTGGCGAATTTGACGTATAACTGTGGCACTGCACTTAAAGGAAGACGTTGATTTGATAAAACACACTGGCCTTAAACATGCTGATTCAATCAGATCGTTCTGACAAGCTGCAAACCAAAAGGAGCACGTCACTCAGAATGCATGGATTAATCTCCGATGGGAACAATCCGTGCTATGTCACCGCAAATCAAACTTTGCCCGACAAAAATAAGTGACACCTTGGTCTTGAGTAGAAGAAAGCTTTGACCAGCTCTGCTTCTAAGCTGAGCCCGTGTGCCGTTACATTTTTGCCATCTCAGCAGTGGCCCTTTTAGGGTCTAGTTCTTATCAAATCGTTTAATCAACAGCATGTTTTTGTTATCCTTCCAATGGTGTTTGCATTCACACCAACGGAATGTCCACCCCTATGTTTTCAGTACGTTCCAAGCTCGCCAGTTTATTTTCTCACTAAGCGTACTTATTTTTGAAACCATCAAGTGGTCCCTCTAACCGACATGTTTGGCAGACTTTAATGGAGTTGCCTAGAAATTCATATCATAGATGTCTATCACCATCCAACCGTCAGAATTTCCTAAGTATGATTTTGTATGATTTAACTTGGAGGTGAATAACCGTATCTTTCAACCCACTAATAGTTGATTTACTAGCATTTTGGCTAATCACTATGTCAGCGAGAACGTAGACACAGTCGTGAAATACGTTGTATATGTCTTCCAACCACATTACTCATCAGGAGACATTAACTTGATGTTACGTCATTCACTGAATTCTACCGGGGTGCTTTAGAATTCTTACAGACTGACAAGGCTTTGGTAAGAAAGGCATGGAAGCGTAATAGAGGTAAAGTTGATATTGATTTCTATAACATTGTTGGTTTTATGCAAGGATCTTTGCAAAGGTGACAATAGTTTTCAAAGCTTCCCCAACGCTGGGCGGTATCGTCAATCATATGAGAAGTAATCTAGGAGAGATTCATCAGCGGCTAAGAGGGTAATGCACCGTTACAGACTTTGTTAGTTTGATGGTTCGTTTGCTCCAACCAATGTGATTCATTCGGTCATGCTCTTTGCTCAATCTGTTTAATTCAAATTGCTTCACTCATAATTACGACACAGTAATCTCAACTATGTCATATTTTTTATTCAGCGACCTGATTGGAGAGTTTACAACTACCATAAGTGAACTCCTCCGAAGTGATGAAAACGGCCTGGAATTTAAGGTGAGTTAATATTTGATGATTTCCATTGTTTAATAAGACGAATTATCCTCTTCTTGCTACTCTCCAGCAACTTGTGAATACAGCAAAACATTTTTGGCACTTTTTACGTTGCGTGAGCTCAAACCACTGGACTAAAATTCAAGCAATTTTTAATCGGTATGCAGATTGACTATCGCTCACTCCGAGGAGGCTTTGATTGAGATTGCGCAGAAATTTTCGCTAACGTGTCCGTATTTGCGCTTCATTTCTTTTGCGTAATTAACGCTTCTGCAAGAGCACCTTGCAATTTAATTATCACCTCACATCAAGTTACAATATTTTCGTGTTTCCTTCCTCATGTAGCTGATAAGATAGTAATAACCGGAACGAGTAAGCTGCAAAACGAAACTTGTCGTTTAATATGTGATGTTTTCACGCCTTTTGATCACGTAGAAAAACTCATTAATATAAACGATGCGATGGTTCTAATCGGACTTTTCATAATGCAGTCAACACCAGATAACCAGATCTGAGTGGATTGCGCGGTAGGTAGATAAACGATGCTTCATTATGGCCTGTATGAAATTAACCTCACGGTTGAAGGACTGCTCCTAGATGAATGACACGGTGTTTGACACCGATCCGGAGGAAGATAACTAGCGTTTCCCAAAGATTTTGTGTGATACATACTGGCTGGTTGTTCACAAAAGGGTTGGAGCAGCTCTGACCTTCTTGCGGTAGGCCAAAACAACCAAACAACAGGTTTTTATGTCAAAATTTGCAATCCAAATAAAAGAGCGATAAATCCCAGTGCATTTGTCCTTGAAGAGATATTCGAACTAGTTTGTGTTGCCAAATTTTTAAAACATATCAAGAGGGAATCGATTGTTTGCAGTCTAGTTGCTGCAGAGTTTAGGCGCTCCTAACATTTTGCAGTTTTTCTTTGTGGGAGAGCGTGAAATCTGGCAGAAAAGGCTACAACCAGTGTCATAAATATTTGCAAATAGATTTATTGGCATGTTGCTCCACGTTTTGAATGAAACTCAAACACAGGAAAACGGCAATCTAGCGTAGGCTGTGGTATCAAATCATTTTTGAGTGGTTTCGCATTTCACCACACAAAAATTTGAGTTATTTTTGTCGTTCTATAAAAGTATAAAATGCCAGTTCTCATTGTTTTCATGGGCGGCTACCTGTCGGGGGCATCTCAAAAAGCTCTCAAATTCAAGCTTATTCTGTAGGCACCTAGCCAGTATTGTCAGGGTTTGAATTATCTTGATTGAGCTGTTTGATCTTCCCTGTTTGATGTTGACGACACTTAAGGAAGAAAAGCTTTCAAAAATAATAATTCTGAACAAAGTTTGTTCAAACTTTCGAGCTCTTCCACAGAAAACCAAGTCAATCGTTTCTCCCTTATGTTGCTTTCATATTTTGATAGGCATAATTTTGAATTGTATTGAATTATGACGCACCCGCCTTATTTGTTCTTATTCAATCTAAATCATTCAAACTGTTCAATTATTGATGTTTGTTGTCAATCAATAACTCCCGTTTGTCTCTAACAACACTCTTGAGATAACCCGGCTTCATATACCTCCATCACGGTGAAATTTTCAGTCCTATCCTTCTGCAGCGCGTACATAAATCCTCATACAATGATTATCTGTCGAAATAAAACGGGTGTTACCCGTTAGATGCAACAAGCGCAATTTGTGCTTCCTATCCTTATTTCCTAACTTAGCATATCAAAACCAATTGAATAACAAAGAATAGGCAACAGCGGATGCGGGAGCTCACATGGAACACTGAGGTATATGTGATCCATTATGATGAGATGTCTTAACATTCACAGTCGACGAAACATTTTTGGACGAAGAATATTAAACTTACTATTGCAGCTAAGACTAGACAGCCTCGTGGTTTTATGCACCTGAACTCCAGCAAATTGAATGTAAGTTGATGTTTCCGACTGGGTAGTTTTTTATCAATAGGCAGGGGAATGTGCATTCACTCGAGGGTTAATGGCATTAGATCGTACGAGCAAGTCACTTGTTAAATTTTTCGTGCTTATCAGGATTTATGTGCTTCATGGGCCACCGTAAAACGGTGCCGACAGATTTCCGAAGCTGGCAGAAAAGCTTGATAACGCGTTTCTGATTGAAACCAACTCTTGATTCAACTACGCAACATATATCCTTGTGAATTTAACAGTAATTTCACCATTCAAGTGAGGTTAACTAGCGCTGAAGGCCAAATATCATTCCACGACACAAAAATACGGAAGTCTGTTTTGTCATACTAGCCAAACCGGATTGCTCGTTTTGACGAAAGCTGAAAACTTCACTTTTGAACCTGCTGGCATAACACACAAAAAACTTCTCTTTTAGAAGTTTCTCGTCAAGAAAGCATGTTCCTCTGTGAAGTCTCACTACGTTTCATGAAATGGACGAAACGTGTATGCAAACCTCAAAACCTTGCACCCTGTGTTTGTCCAAAAACAACTCAATAAGTTGTGATAGCCTTTTCTTAAAAAAAACCAAACATTTGAAAAATCATTTTCACTTTTTACCTGGCACGACTCCGGTCCATTTTGAAACGCAGAATAGTGTACGGTGGATCTTTTTTCCAACTGAACTACCTAGTGGATAGCGTAAACGTCCTAGCTAAAGTCGTATAATTCTAGCTCTTGAGGAAGTCCACTTCAAACACACCTCGTGAATCCACTTCACTGAGCATCGCACTCAAAAACTCCATTTGCTGTGGAGTATTTGTTTGCTACTTTTGTTTGTTAACTCCACCTAGATTCGTCAAAATGACTCACAACTATAGACGAAAAAAAGTAGAATGAGAACAACGCACTAACCTTAGTGGTGCAAACCACTGAAAAGAAAGAAAACTCCCACATCCGCATAACTATTCTAGTTAGGAGAGTACGGTTATCGCACTACACGTTTCCGTTCGCCGTCTTATTTCTCAGTTAAAATACTTAATCTTTAAACTGAGAAACAAAAACAACATATATGTGTCCAGCTCAGGACTTACCCATCTTTTGTCGTTATATAGCTGTCTAAAATCTCTACCTTGTTCTGACTGAGAAACAAACACAAAATATATGCGTCCAGCTTAGGACTTACCTATCTTTTGTCGTTATGTAGCTGTCTAAAATCTCTACCTTGTTCTGAAATGGTGTTTGAGACTAACTGGAATCTGCATAAAACTGAGGTGATACAATTTCTTCACTTTAAGTTACTTAATACCTCTTGGGAGACGATGTAGTTCGAAGAGTCGTTACTGAACATCAAACACACTCAGTAGTGCGATTCAAGCACAGCATCATCCAGTCCTTCATGACACCACAGATGTTCTTCATCTGCGGAGCGGGTATCCTGGATCGTCACTGAACATCAAACACACTCAGCAGTGAGATTCAAGCACAGCGTCATCCAGTCCTTCATCACACCACAGATGTTCTTCATCTGCGGAGCGATTTCGGGAGGTGTAATAATTATGAAGAAAGTGTCATCCACATGTACTGTTATGGTGGGTCAAGAGTAATGGAAGTCACTAGGTCGTAAAATCGGCCCTTTAGATGATCTGTACTATTTCCAGAATATACGGTTGGATAAGATGTTTCACATAATTTGTTTCCAAAAATGACCTGTTGTAATGGGTTTAATTTCATGCATTTAATCTAAGGTGAAAATTTCCGATTCTCCTCACACCAATATTAAAGTAAAAAATGCCGAAGGGCAAGGTCATCTGAAACGTTTCGTCACTACTGATCTATGCAACTGAAAGGAGAATCTTTGATGGATTGCAATAGATTTCCAATTTTTCCTTTTAGCTGATCAACCCTCCGAAGAAAAAAAGGAAAAAGAATTATCAAGATTCCGGGCAAGTGAGTGAAATGTCTTCAAAGATACAAACAACGGTTACATTTAGGGGGCGACTGTTTCTGAGTCCGAACGAGACATATGATCGGAATTGCATTCATGTTTTCCCTCAGACCAGACAATGTGTCCGAAGGTCGCAAAGTGGTTTAGACTTATAAGCTGCTCAATAACATGATATCAGCTGACCAACTAACATCAAATAATCTGACAAAGAGTAGTTCGTTTGTACACAGTCTTGATACCAGATATCTACCTTAATCTATAGCCCATTCGTGTTGGAGGAAGTCAAAATCTGTCCCAATAACAGACCGAGAATATACGCGAGGGTCAGCCGGCAGTTATTCAATGTTTGAGTACGTCGCTATCAGGGTGTCGACTGTTCCCGTACATGCCCCACCTGTACTTGGAGGAAAAAGTGAAATTGGCTGGAAATTCGAAATTTCCAATTTCCGTAAAAGCTGGAGGAACTTTTGGGATATAGCGTGTTGGAGTTTCCGATGAGGGACTTTGAATCACGCGTAGGTTTAACGATTAAAGAACTGCATTCGAAAGTCTATGCAGCAAACCTCAGGTGTCCACGCTCTTGGTGTCAATAATTCTCTCAGAAACCGGCACATTGTAGCCTCAAAGACAACGGCAAGCGGATTTTGGCTCGGTAGTGTGGGTTGCGTCGCCCCTCTCGGGGCCAGTCTCGTGATTCTGATCGCTGATGCGATCACACGGGAATCACGATAGAACATGTCAGTGCAGGCTCAGCAGAGGGGGCACAAACACGCATAGGTGAGTGGGATCAGCTCCTCACATTCACACACGCACATGCTAATATGCCAGTGTTAGACATTGAGGGCCTTCCATCAAGGTGAACACCAGGTACAAAACAAGTGGGGATTGAGCAAATGGATGAGGGAATTATCATGACGTCATGTTAGATTCAGCATCCACCTGCCCTAGATCAGACTCAAAGTGTGCCCTTTTCCATCTACCCACCTACATTCAAACAGCACTAATCTGAAAGGATACTTACAACATTATTCCATTAAGTTTTGTTACTCCTGAGTGGAAAACTTACTTTTTTTGTAAGACAGCTTTTCATCTTCAATCAGGAAATGATCCAATGAATCGAATTGGGAATAGCTCAGCCATCGTACGAGAAGCAAAAACATGGTAGTTCACATGCGACTAACTAGGATAGAATAATGGTTCCTAGCTCGTATCTGAAAACAGAAAACACTAGAAAAATTTAATTTCATTTGAGAAGACCAGTAGCCTAAGATGGAGCTATTTTTCTTCGCGATTACTTAGAGTTGCTTGAGGCTGGTCTCTGATCATTGGATGGATGACTTAAAGAAATGTTTGCGTCCCGCGGTAGGTTACTCACACTTCGGACTACTGTTCGCATCGCTGAGATTGACCACATCTGGGCAGTTTATGAACCTAACCGATCGATGTGGAATTACACCCGAAGTTGTGGATTTTCTCTGGAAACCTGAGTAGTATTGATTGTAGCAACTATTATCTCAGTGGTTATAAGTCATGGGGCCACTGTATGCAGCAAGTAAGGCAACCCTGCCGATGGCGCCATCCGACGGCCGATGTGTCATAAGTTTAATTGTATATGTGCGATTCATGGTTGTACGCAGGCTGGGATGATGCTAGGGCGCTCACACCTAGACAGGAGGGCGATTAGGTTCCTCAAAAGCCTGACCGCAAGACATTGGTGTTTGGCTGGAAATGCAAGTACCTTGCAATTTTTACGGAAAAAGTCGCCACACAACCTGGACAGCCAGGATACTGTAACCAGACCTGTAAACATTGACCAACCTGGTATGAGACTCTGCGAGTGTCGTGCGGACACCCCGCAGTAGAGTTCAATGCGTCGCCGAGGTACATAAACGTCATGCCATGGTAAGGTTCAGTCAGCAGTAAAGCATCAGTGTTGAAGACTGATATCATACTGTCCATGATGATCATCATCATGATGATCGTGATCAGGATGATGGCGATGATGATGGATCTACTGACTGCACGGTCAGGAGATTCAACCCAGAATTTCTTTCCACTTGCTCCCGCACACACTCCAGTAAATTGTAACTATCGCAGCTATCATAATTCCCTCCGGTTGCACGGCAGCTCTGTCACAGAAAAATGGATCGTAACGCTGTTTGACGGTCTTTGTACGTTGAGACTCACTGAGCCATACATCTGGCATCCGTGCGGCACAGCAGTCTCTCATAGCAGGCTGGCCAATGTTTACAGGTCTGAAAAACGCAGTCTCTTGGCCGTCAGTGTCGGGGTGTGAACACGTCTGGCGACGTGTCCTAATAAAATGACAATGCACTTGCTTTACCCTCCAGACGTCATCATCTTCATCAGAGCTATCAACATCGGTGTTGACACTAATCCCTCGCTGCCGTAAAACCGCAAAGTCCATCTAATCATATTTTAATTCTTAGGATGAACAGAAAAAAAGTGGGTGAGGCAGGTGGTGCTATCCTACTGTTTCTGAGTCCGAACGAGACATATGATCGGAATTGCATTCATGTTTTCCCTCAGACAACAGTATGTGTCCGAAGGTCGCAAAGTGGTTTAGACTTATAAGCTGCTCAATAACATGATATCAGCTGAGACCGAACGAGACATATGATCGGGATTGTATTCATGTTTTCCCTCAGACAACGGTATGTGTCCGAAGGTCGCAAGGTGGTTTAGACTGATAAGCTGCTCAATAACATGATATCAGCTGACCAACTAACATCAAATAATCTGACAAAGAGTAGTTCGTTTGTACACAGTCTTGATACCAGATATCTACCTTAATCTATAGCCCATTCGTGTTGGAGGAAGTCAAAATCTGTCCCAATAACAGACCGAGAATATACGCGAGGGTCAGCCGGCAGTTATTCAATGTTTGAGTACGTCGCTATCAGGGTGTCGACTGTTCCCGTACATGCCCCACCTGTACTTGGAGGAAAAAGTGAAATTGGCTGGAAATTCGAAATTTCCAATTTCCGTAAAAGCTGGAGGAACTTTTGGGATATAGCGTGTTGGAGTTTCCGATGAGGGACTTTGAATCACGCGTAGGTTTAACGATTAAAGAACTGCATTCGAAAGTCTATGCAGCAAACCTCAGGTGTCCACGCTCTTGGTGTCAATAATTCTCTCAGAAACCGGCACATTGTAGCCTCAAAGACAACGGCAAGCGGATTTTGGCTCGGTAGTGTGGGTTGCGTCGCCCCTCTCGGGGCCAGTCTCGTGATTCTGATCGCTGATGCGATCACACGGGAATCACGACAGAACATGTCAGGGCAGGCTCAGCAGAGGGACACAAACACGCATAGGTGAGTGGGATCAGCTCCTCACATTCACACGCACGCACATGCTACTATGCCAGTGTTAGACGTTGAGGGCCTTTCATCAAAGTGAACACCGCGTACAAAACAAGTGGGGATCAAAACAGCGTCGGTGGATTGAGTAAATGGATGAGGGAATTATCATGACGTCAAGTTAGATTCAGTATGGCATCCACTTGCCCTAGATCAGATTCAAAGTGTGCCCTTTTCCATCTACCCACCTACATTCAAACAGCGCTAATCTGAAAGGATGCTAAAAACATTATTCCATTAAGTTTTGTTACTCCTGAGTGGAAAACCTTTTTGTAAGACAACTTTTCATCTTCTCTTCAATCATGATCCAATGAATCGAATTGGGATTAGCTCAGACATCGTACGAGAGGCAAAAACATGGTAGTTCACATGCGACTAACTAGGATAGAATAATGGTTCTTAGCTCGTATCTGAAAACGAAAACACTAGAGAAATTTAATTTCATTTGAGAAGACCAGTAGCCTAAGATGGAGCTATTTTTCTTCGCGATTAGTTAGAGTTGCTTGAGGCTGGTCTCTGATGATTGGATGGATGACTTAAAGAAATGTTTGCGTCCCGCGGTAGGTTACTCACACTTCGGACTACTGTTCACATCGCTGAGATTGACCACATCTGGGCAGTTTATGAAACTAACCGATCGGTGTGGAATTACACCCGAAGTTGTGGATTTTCTCTGGAAACCTGAGTAGTATTGATTGTAGCAACTATTATCTCAGTGGTTATAAGTCATGGGGCCACTGTATGCAGCAAGTAAGGCAACCCTGCCGATGGCGCCATCCGACGGCCGATGTGTCATAAGTTTAATTGTATATGTGCGATTCATGGTTGTACGCAGGCTGGGATGATGCTAGGGCGCTCACACCTAGACAGGAGGGCGATTAGGTTCCTCAAAAGCCTGACCGCAAGACATTGGTGTTTGGCTGGAAATGCAAGTACCTTGCAATTTTTACGGAAAAAGTCGCCACACAACCTGGACAGCCAGGATACTGTAACCAGACCTGTAACCATTGACAAACCTGGTATGATACTCTGCGAATGTCGTGCGGACACCCCGCAGTATAGTTCAATGGGTCACCGAGGTCATGCCATCTAAGGTTCAGTCAGCAGTAAAGCATCAGTGTTGAAGACTGATATCATACTGTCCATGATGACCATCATCATGATGATCGTGATCAGGATGATGGCGATGATGATGGATCTACTGACTGCACGGTCAGGAGATTCAACCCAGAATTTCTTTCCACTTGCTCCCGCACACACTCCAGTAAATTGTAACTATCGCAGCTATCATAATTCCCTCCGGTTGCACGGCAGCTCTGTCACAGAAAAATGGATCGTAACGCTGTTTGACGGTCTTTGTACGTTGAGACTCACTGAGCCATACATCTGGCATCCGTGCGGCACAGCAGTCTCTCATAGCAGGCTGGCCAATGTTTACAGGTCTGAAAAACGCAGTCTCTTGGCCGTCAGTGTCGGGGTGTGAACACGTCTGGCGACGTGTCCTAATAAAATGACAATGCACTTGCTTTACCCTCCAGACGTCATCATCTTCATCAGAGCTATCAACATCGGTGTTGACACTAATCCCTCGCTGCCGTAAAACCGCAAAGTCCATCTAATCATATTTTAATTCTTAGGATGAACAGAAAAAAAGTGGGTGAGGCAGGTGGTGCTATCCTATCACAAGCAATCTGCTGTGCCTACAATTCCAAGCGCTAAGTCAAACAATCTGGAAAGAAACTGACGGCGGGAATGCCACTGATATTGATCAACCGCCGTTTCTTTTAATGCATCTAACCAGTGGGAACCCATCCAAAAAGGCTTACTACACCAACAATACCCAAACTCTTCATAATATTTTCACTTCCTATTTCCAAGTTATAATCTTTTCACGTCGCAGTTTAGACCATTCTGAGGGAGGCACATGGAACAACGCTTGACTTATTACGCGGTGTTTCTACAAGCGTAGCACAAGGCGAGCCACCATATTTGGTGGCGTTGGATGTTTTCCGTGATTGGAGTACCCGCTGCACAACCAAATGCCTTTTATAATTAGCTCGTTGTGAATTCGCTGATGCCATCAGTAACGCTTCTGAGGCATCGGTGGTTGAAAACCGAGAAGACGCCTCATATTACCTGTCCGCAGAGACCATGTTTCGTAACTATTAGCAGCACAACCCTGGTACTGTAGCCTGGCGCACTTCCGTCTCAGCTAATGCAACTACCGAGATATGGGAAGTTCCCCAGAATCTCCAGTGATTCTCCTTGAAAAGTAAGGGTTACATTGAGCGACTGTATGTTCTGAAGCGTGACACTGAACTCTGAAGGTCCAAGGCGCATGCCGAAAGGTGGTATGTTGATAGTCAGTTTATTCCACAAAATTTGTGGTGTGACTTGGTCTTGAAAGATGACGGCGATATCGTCTGCGTACTCCAGATTGACCAGGTTCCCGACAACAACGGTTTGAACACCGGGGTTTGGAAGACCTTCCATTGTTCGCCTCTTTATCACGTCAATGACCAAGTTGGACAGGAATAGAGGGATTGGAAATCCTTATCGGTCTACTTTGATGGAGAAGCTTTTAGAGAGCTCATCATACTCGAATGCCAATAAGTATATGCATATAGGGACCAGATTGTATCTACAAACTTATGGGGCATACTACGTTGAGCGAGTATGGTTAACAGCACTGACAGATCGACAGAACAGAATTCGCCCAGGAAGTCAAGGACTAGCAAGGTTATAGGTCAGCTGTACGTATGTCGTTGCTCTAATACCTCAAGGAGTGTGAAGGTGTGGTCGCAGTTGAAATCCCACTTGATGCTCACAGGTCTACGATTCGCGTGCCACCGTAGGATGCCGAAGTGTCGGTGATGCCAACGGGAGTCAAACAAACAACTCATTCGTTGCCACATTCACCGCGAGTATCTTTCTCCAAAATTGGCACCACAGTTGAACTCCTTTGAGCCAAAGGTTTAGGTCGAGTACACTAATCTTCCTCCTTTGTGGATCTGGATGCCATCAATGAATCGCATACTTACAAATAATATTACACCACATTGATCATCGCGTGGTTTGACCAACAGGGTCGTCTTGTTTGCTACATACAGCGGGGTAACCGAGCGCCACCGGGCTACCACTGGCACCACCTTCCGTTCTCTGTCACATAGTTTTTCTTTCCCTCCCTTCACCCCATTGACAACTCTCTACTTGTAGGCCGTCAGTTAGGACTGATGTCTCTATCCGTCCTGCATCGGTTTTAGCAGCAAAAGCTGCGCGTCAGTGAGTGCTGACATCCTTAGGTAGGTCGAAGTCAACATTCAAGCCTCGACATTGAGTCTATCTGGCCACCTTTGATATTCATACTGTGAAGCAAGCAGGAAAGCAAGCTGCTCTTAGTGTCACACCGGACGCTTTTGGCATTAATGTGCGTTGTGCACCGGAAATAAGGATTTGGGATGCAAGCACAGTGGTCAAGCTAACTGTCCCATCACTCTCCACTAGCTTCAGTCCGCTAAATTCTGGCGTCTGCGGCAGGTAAAAGGCGGAAGTATCCTTGCTTGACTAAATACCCACTGATGGTCGCCCCTGCGCGTTTTATCTAGCTACGTCCGTGAAGGTATTCCACAAGCGAAAATTCGATCTTCTAGTCTTCTAGTCGTATCTGCTTATGCCCAACCCTTTGTATCTCTGCAGCCATCAAGCGCAAGTTTTTATGACGCTTTGAATGTCCTGTTGTCGTTGTGGCTGCCGGAGATCTGAATGGACAAGTGAGTGGGCTCAGCGCACCTGAGATTCAGTGAGATGGTCGGCGCAGACTGGACTTGATATGTATGCTGAAAGAGTGCCTCAGCTGTGTGCTGACTACAGCTTAGCATCTGAGGAACTGGTAGGTCCTGAAGTTAAACTGAATTTATAACAGCCGTCTTCCGGGGTCTCTTCCGACTACCCCACTGTCAGATGTCATATCGTGCTGGAAAGATATCATCACATCTTTGCATGTTGCCAAGAGTTTCGCCTGTGGCACGGCGCCCCCCCCCTTCCACCCACGGTGCCCATTTGCCCTATATCAGACAAAATATTAGCGCTGCCCAAACTTCGTAGAAATGTTCCCGCCGGCACCGGACACAACTCAGTTTGATGAATTACCAAATGCGAAGTCAAACTTAATGTGCTCGCTGACCAAAATGCCCGTTGGATACAAAAGGTTGAGAAAATGGAAGAGGCCCAGAAAACCGCGAAAAAAATTATTATTATTATTGTTCAGCTGTAGCACCCTTTCAGTACCTGGCTGTCATGCCACCCAAAGAAAGCACTAGGGATGGGATACTGCCAGGTTGCCTAGGCCTGGATGGGGGAAGTCGATAGGCAGAGGTTGGGTTCGAACTAAGGACCTTCCGATCAGTAAATTCGCGCTGTAAGCACTGAGACATCTTGGTTCGAGAATGAAAGCGCGAATGACCAGTTGGTTCGCGGGGCTGGCAACTGGAAACATCTGTGAGCAAAACAATCAATGTTCAAGTTAGCATGACCATCCTGAATGAAAACGTCCGCCTTGAACACAGGACCAAGCGATTTGAACAACCCATCTCGTAGCCACCTGCCGCCCCTCAGTATGATCCTGATGTAGAAGCCTGGACAATCAACCTGGAACCAACTACGCTCTCGAAGATTCATGACATTAAACGTTTTCTGAAGTACCACCGAGATCCTGGTCTGGATGCCCTCACACCTTTATTTTTCAAATATGGTAGTGAAGTCCTCGATCAGCGCTTGTCTTATATATTTGCCTGCACCCGGGAAAAGTAAACTTACTTTGAAATCTAGAAAGAGTCGGAGATAGTGTTAGTTTTCAAAAAAGACAATCACATAGAAGTCTGCTTGACTCCAGTCATAATGATTCTTGTCATGACTAGACTTGTCACTTCTCCTCTTTCGCTTTACGGTGATATACGCAGCATCGACTTAGGAGCAGCAAGCGGTGATTCGTCTTTGTATGGTTTGAGTAGACCAAATCTTTACACTCCGTCAGATGCACACACTAGACAAAACTCAAAAACGATGCACAATTGTGGTACTCTCAAGCATAAAGGGGGTGTCTGATACATTCGACCGACCTATTCCCTTTGACGCACTTCCTGGACAAGGAATGCCCCAGGCGTTTGTCCGTATGATGTGTTCTTTCTGTCCTTCGACTTCCGAACACATAAACGTATACGTGAAGTTCTTCAAAGGTTTGGTACACAAAATGGTGTTCGACAAGGATTACTTTGTGCCCATATCAGAGTGGAAAAAGCAGAGAGATCGCCAACGTCTGATCTGACGGACAGTTACTGTGACAAGTCTGGGTGTTGTAGGGGTGGGCCGCCTTTCAGGATGGTGTCCGCGTACCTATCAGGAAGGTCAGCTTCCTGAAATCAACCACTGAATGCCCGAAATCTACCGAGACTCTCAGCTCCGCTAGATGGTGACCAGACAGACAACGCCTCCCTCAATATGCAGCGCGTCACAGCCTTGCATCAAACCCAGACTGCGTGCGTCAGCATTGGACCAAGTTCAGACAGTGTCCTTCCAATAAAAAGCTTGAGGCCGTTGTACTTTTC
>NW_008751994.1:243373-269989 GCF_000715545.1 Opisthorchis viverrini | reverse complement strand
CCACTTTGTTTGAATATAGCTATTGTGTTCCCTTCCGTGAGTCTTTTTCTCTCCGTCACTAGGCACTGGAGCGGGTCAGCAGCAGATACCACAAGCCGGCGAATCAGCAGATATAACAGTACCCTCACCCGTGTGCATATTTGGAGACACTGTTGATCGATGTCAGTGGCATTCAAGTTGTCCTTTCTATCCAGATGGCCTGGTGAGCGTCTGGAAATGTTGGTAATTCGGAATGACTGTGGTTGACTAGCATTCAGACCCTTCCTCATCCACCTTCATTCTTCTCTTCACCGTAAGGTTTTCAAATAAATTATGGTTATACGATAGCAAAGCATTATTATTGGTGTTGTGCTATCGACGATGATGATGATCTATAGCAGCCATGCACAACTACACTGTTACGTAGAAAACCCAGTGGTTTCTAACCGCAAGTTTCAATTTCCCAAAAATTGTAATTTGACAGTTTCAGGTGATTTTACATATGAAATAAGGCAAACAGAGAGCAAAATAAATGAGTGAATGCAGCCGACAAGTTCGCTCGAAAGCCGAGTTCTCATGCCCACAGGAGTTGCCCTAGTTCTTCCCCAGTTCCCATTCCCAGGCCCAACTACAGCAGCCGGTGATTGATAAACTATTCACACAGAACATTTTTAACAACGGAAGTTTGCGATCAGCACCATAGAGCAACTATTTATCGCCTTCACTATCAAGCATTTTAAACGTATTTCACCATAGCCTAACTGATCTTCTCCACTTTATTCACTTTACAACTTAGCTTAAAGTTCGGCTGTCCCTTGCCCAGTCCAATTTCTCCTTCCTGGATTATATTTTTGGCGGGTAAGTTCTTGTTCCTCACGTAATGTACATGATTTTTTGCGCTACCCTATTCGGAACACAAAACTTCGTACACCATACATCATAAAAACGACCCTATTAGGTAGACCAGTGTGGGATACAACGAGATGCAAAACTGTTCATTCTGACGGGGTTGTGTGGTACTTCTTTGTTGAACTCTGGAAGGGTTTTCACAATATGATCAGTGAGAAAACAGTAGAATCCCCGTAAAAATGTTTCACTGAAGGCAGGCCCTTCAAGAACATTCCTCCAAATAGTAAACGGGGGGAAGCTTCAAGGACAGGAGTTCAGTAAATGAGATAAACCCACTCAACGATGCTTTCTCAGATACTACACGGCAGAAACCATGTTATGCGCAACAGTGCTTTATCGGGATATCCAGGATGGATGACCGATAAGAACCTACAAATTGGCCTAGCCCCTGGAAGCCATAATCCAGCAAGTGGAATCCATCGGAGAGCTTAGCTCTTCTCGTATAGCACCGTGTTCCTGTGCATCATAAAAGTTAAATTTTTATGAAAAGAGCTTAGCGAACAAAATTTGCATCTACACCTTGGAGTTTATGAAGATGATACTGTTGTAACGCTGGATACTACTGATGAGCATGCGAGTAGTATGCGGTTCCTCGCAATTTCGACTTGATCTATTGGAAGGTGGTATTTAATACGGAATTAGTGGAGTTGCTTCGTAGCATTCGCTTACATTTGCTTGATAGTCAATGACGCTTTCAAAAGGAAGATGGATTTTCAGTTTATAAAAATTACGTGCACATGAGAGTTTTGCTTTCCTGTCCAATGGTCAGTAAATGTTCAGTTGGTGTTTTCTGATAAACGACTCCGCAATGAAGAGCTTATTTCTTTCATTGGTAGTACTCACCCTATTAGAAGGACGGGGGATATTGGTATCCTGTAAGTAAACATGCATGGTGAGAGGCTACACCTATATGCGTGAAATTGGTTTGGAGTTCACCTTGGCACTTAGCGCATGACAGTGGGTGATGACCACGAAAAAGACGCTGTCTTCATCCAACTAGACGGTCGCACAAGGTAGACGTAAACGACCTGCAGTGAAATCGTGAGATAACTCCAATCAGTTCCAGATAGTTCGCTTAGTAACCCTTCGAAGCAAAGTGTGCTTTAAGGTCGAGTTCATCGCAGTCGTCAAGACCGGACGCGCAGGCCCAGTACGGTGGTTCGTTGTCTTATGGATGTTCGAAAAACTAACCGCACATGCATGTACGAGAGCAGCCACAGTAAAAGCTTCCTAGTACTGCTTATGCACAAGGAGTGCGTGGGAACAACTCCAGTGGGCTGATTAACGATTGATGCAGCTTGACAGTGTACCCCCTCAAAACGCCAATAGACATTCAAAACGATATGACCTTCAAGTGATATCCTGTCCTTCACATGAACTACTCAAACGATCAATAGACCTCAATTCCGGTGTGACTACAGCTACTGAAGGGATTCTACGTTTATCGGTTAGCTACCAACCCTTGTTCTCTGTAATAAAGCAAGGATAGGTAAATTGTCTATTTCTCCTAATTTTACAAGTCTTTCATGGTGAATTCCATCGACGGTGTGCAACATCTTTTCTACAACTCATCAAAAGTGCCAGCAAGAAATCATGCGTTCTGTCCATCCCCTTTGTGTATCGAGTTAGGTATCAAGAACCTAAGCGTTTTATATTTTATGAAACAGCTATCACGCGCCAATTTAGAAGTTTTAAATTTCGAAAGACAGATATTATTCATCCAATAAACGGAAGTTAATTTGTCAACAACTAGATCTCCTGTAACTTGAGTTCCTACCATTAGCAGATTTAACGAGTTTATCTCTTTGCGTAAGTCCGCGGTCATCCAAATGGATGTATTCGGACACCTACTTTGGCTATGTCCCTATCGTGTCTCTCAAATGAATCCCTCCACAGGGATAATTAACGGAATTCCTAGCTTGTTCGACACGGTTGCAAAATATTCAGCGCTTATCTTCGCGGTGTTTAGCCCTTTATTTCCAAGAAAAGCCAGAATCGAAATTTGTGCGGAGAAATCCGCAAACGCCAAATTGCTGTGGAATTCATACGCTTGTAGAATGATTTTACAGCATGACCCGCCACACTTGGTTTAGCACGCATGAGCGACCAACCATCGCCCAATTAGGCAGAGATCACGCATGATCTTCTGTGAGCTCTTAGCTCAGCCACTTGTCCCTGCACACCCACATTCGTTTGAAGGACTTTCGGAAATAAAAATGCCTCTCACGTGGGGACATTACTCTGACAGTTTCCTACTTTCTGCGCACTTTCATTGGTCTATCACTTGTTCCCTAAATATAATGACCAATGCGTCGAGAACTTCTTTTATCTGACTGTCTTCCCTTAATAGGCCAGGGAGACTGTTCAAACATTTTGACTATAGCTGCTAATTTAGGTATCATAGTTACACCGTTTGCTTCAGACTTATGTTTTTATCTATTTTTGTTTGCCTTTTCTTAGAACCAGTATCAATGTTGTAATTGGCGTAGATCTTTCCAATCACATTTCCTCAAAGCAAATGCCAGCAAGCCGACAAATTGAAGTGGCTCAGTCCTGTAATGAATACAGTGTGGCGATCCAAGCTGTGATGGAAATTCTACAGGAATATGACAGGTGAGCTGTATAATTACTTATCACAGATTACCTTCGGTATATCTTTAACATCGTTTTGATGATACTTCTGGCGTTTATCAGGACGCGGCGAATCCTCAAACGGAACGGACTATAATCAGATCTAATATACTTTGATGACTACCCGTCCCTGGACATAGTAAGCTCAAGCGTATTGAAGCCAGAATGGGTATCAGCACTTTAGTAACCAGGACTGTTCACACAGGCCAATCAGTCTACTCATTGCGACTTTCATATGGCCACAGTCTCCAAATTACCGCTTCACTGCTAGTCTGGTACAAGCGTGTGAGACGAGAATGCGTACACCAAAATGACGTTAATTTTTAACACCGCTCCACAAAACTGTGATCGTCAGAAAAAATCGAAGACCCACAACTGAATCTGCCAATATGCCACAACCAGCCTGCCAGAGTGACCTGTTCTAAAACCTACAGTCAATGTGGACGGAGTGATGCCCAATTATTTAGGAATCTGTTAGGAACTGGATAGTATATATAGATGAATTTCGCAGCCTTAATGTAGTGTGGAGTAAGCAAATCACCCCATGCGACTCTTGGATGGATTGCTGAATGACAGTGAATCTTGATTTATGATGTAAAATTTGCGGCAACAACAAGCAATTTTTGGGCACTCAGCCAAAAAATGTGCGATAGTCGGTGGACACTGTGCAGTCGGCTGATAGCAAAGATCGCACGATTAAGGCCCGGCAACATAACGGTAGGGTATTTTAGCTACTTAGTTTAGAGAGAATTTGGGAGGCATATCATTAAGGTCACAGTCTGAATCTGGAAAGGAGCAAAGTGGATAGAGTCAGTCAACCGGGAACGGCAGAGAAGCTAAAACAAACTAAAATGCTTCCTCTGTAATGTCGGCAGTCTTACTTTTGTTGAGGTTGAAGGAGATAACGTGTTGAGGTGCGAAGGTTTCCGAGGAATCAAGTAGCTCTCCTGTGCTGGCAATTACACTCAAAGTAAAGTGGATGACCGACCAGCAATTCTTCGTAAAGGTGATGTATCAGTTGCCGCACTTGGCTCCACAAGTGACAATGAGAGGATTGAACAGGTTTTCTCCCAATCAAACAAGTAGGATCAGTGGCAGATTACGGTGGGCCCAACAAAACATGGTACCATGAATTAGAGAGTGGAATACTCATTGATGACAAAAAAAATGCGATTGCGATCACGCCGCGCTACGTATATAAAGTTTGAAAGGGCACACATTCTTTTGATAACAGCAGATACGACGCTGTTTCTCAAATGACTCAGGCCGCATTTTCGCTCGCGAAAAATTTCGATACAAACAGTAAATACTAAATAAGTGGAAACGCTTTGGATCAACCCTGTTGACTTCAAAATAGACAACTAAACGGCATGCTCAATATGCTAACGTGAGCACGCCTAGTTAAATCGGGCCGAAATGGCACAGCTTGAATTCCTCGAAATCTCCATTACAAATTTCCAGAATCTCTTTACCGTGACAATACAATATAGGTAGCTCATGAGCAAGGACATTTCGCACAAACAGTGAACAGTACATTTCAGAAGGCAGCCAACAAGAGGAATTGAATTCCCTGATTAAAGACTGAACGATGTTGTCCATACAGCAAGGTACTCAAGCAACTGATCGATCAATCTCGGTCGAGCGGTTAGTTGTCAACTAATAACCAAGAGGGTTGCGAGTTCAAATCACTCCGGACTTTTGTGAGATGCACACTAAGGATAATCCCCAGTTGATATGAGACCACTCTACAGCGCTACTTGGCTTTTTGGAATAGCCGCACTTTGCTCAGAGGAAAAATGCCTGGTGAGAATTCCAAAATATTTTCAGAATACCAACAACAACCCGAAAATTCTTTAACAATCCAGCCTGTTGGCTGAAGCTCTTTTTTCGCAGATAGAAGAAAGTTATATCGAAGAAGATGCCTATAACACTAGCTTGATTGTGACCAGAAACAAATGATAGATATGATAATATGTCCCCGTTATAAAGCTATTTTGATTGCTTGCACTCTTCACCCCGCAATCAATAGTTTGCAAAAATACTCGAAGATTTCAGATGTCATCAAAGAATAGAATATTTGGATTTGTGTACCATGTGGTATTTTCTCTCCCCTGAAATATGTCTAAACGATCTGAGTAAGTGCTTGTGTGTAAACTGGCCACCAGATTCGGTCACATAATTTCGAAGACTAATTGTGCTCAGATTTCACGAAAAAGACAGTCCCATTTTGGCGTGTAACACGGAACATTCAAAGTCGAAACAGCGCGGTAGAATAAAATATCGTAATCCGACGTTTCGAGCGCCTTGAGAAACCCTTTTCAATGGATTTTACAACCAGTCTTTCGTGTTTGATTATCCGTGATCAGTGTGCATCTGTGTGCATGTTTGGTCCCAACATGCTTAACCCCGCAAACAAGCAGATTCCTTCCCAAAAAGCGTGCCTAATTATGTTGTTCCTCTTGCCTTCGACTAACGATAGTTTCACAGCATCCCTGTTAGGTAAGCTCCCAAAATGCTCCCTTTGATCGAAAAACGTGAATAAAACAGCAGCCTGGATAGGCTTGCATCAAATTAATTACTCATGGACCATTACTGTTGAATCATTACATATCCGGGTATGATTTTAAAAAGGGATAATTGGACTCCTTTTGCCCACCAATCCGTTAATCGGTATCAAAACTCTGATTGCGGAATGGAGTTTATAAGCAAAAGCAAAGAGAAAGACTTAGCAAACTTTAACAAGAAGTGAAGGTATCCAGAAAAAGTGAAACCAAGCCGTTTCGCCCAAAATAACTGGATCGAACAAGCCTGCTTTAGCCCGTTCAGCAGATACCTAGCTGAGAGCGAGCTTTAGTTGGTAATAAGAAGTCTGAATTTCAACTTCATCTGCCTATAGAGCCCGCATTTTCGAGGCTTCTGGTTGAGAAATAAGAGGAAGCTAGATTACGCATTTGCAATACTTTCAAAACTCAGCTACCGGTCGACTGTGTATGCAGGTGGACAGAATCCAGTGATTAAAGGCTATTCGACCCACATCCCTGTGGTGTAAGTCAGCAAATAAATAGTTGTGATTCGCGAAGACTAGAGAGGTAGTGTATGTGAAGATCGGAACGCAGAAGGAAGCTGCCACTCTTAACAAGATCAAACTTCAACTTAAAAAAGACCCAAAACAACGAAAACTCTAATCCTTTTCAGCACGGAGGTGTTCATATCCAACAGACCAGGAAGCATCTGCGGGATGCCAGGAGTACACAAATAGGGCACTCTCATATGTCTCCTTGTGAATTATATTATCTGTGCAAGTTAGGATCTGTCCACTTGAAAGATTGGTTGAAGCTGTAAATGACGTCAACGATGAGGATGATGATGATGATGATGATGATGATGATGATGATGAAGATGATGGATGATTGATGATGAATGATGCATGATGCATGATGTTCAGTGACATTGTAGTAGCAGTTGGCTTCATTACAAAAGTTCCTCGAACTAGTGTACTAGTTAACGACTACATATGACTTCTCTCTAATTTGTGTGTCGACATGTGTCCATCGGATGGCATTGCTGTCGTTGAACTAGGTCTAATCACCACGCATTTAACATTTCAGAATGTACTGTATAAACGGACTGATTGATGGGCTCTCCAATATCACCCATAATGGATAATGTTTTCCAGCGCAGTGTTGAAACAAAGACCTCACGTCACCTCGTACATTCATCACGTACCCGGCTGAGATAGGTTGATGACATAGTTATGATTACATCAGCAACACCACTTCAAACTTTCTTAAACTGTTTGAACGAAAACAGCTGTAGCTGTTTAGTCGGGGGACTCTCGGCGGGAGTTTACAGGAAACTCCCACTTTGCGCATCACATGTCCTCACATCCACATCACATCAAGCGCACAGTTGTCGGATCCTAAGTGAATCATGTCAAGAAGCTATGCTCGAGTAATTCCGTAGAAACAGATGAAGTGAAGCGTCCCAGTGGGGTATTATGGAAAATAAATTTC
This sequence comes from Opisthorchis viverrini, assembly GCF_000715545.1. Classification (NCBI taxonomy): domain Eukaryota; kingdom Metazoa; phylum Platyhelminthes; class Trematoda; order Opisthorchiida; family Opisthorchiidae; genus Opisthorchis; species Opisthorchis viverrini. The sequence goes on along the minus strand of NW_008751994.1, from coordinate 262,457 downwards.
TCAAGATACTAACCCACTCACCAGCCACCCATCACACCTACCCACTTACTAATCAATGAATGGTGAACAAGGTTCCCGAAACTGGTAGGTGAGGAAACGAAAGTCCGGTGGTTGAAGTGGGAATAGAGATCATATTTTCGATGCCGTCCAAAAGGCACTTCCAAATGAGTGACTCAGCCATCATATTTCACACAGCTGATACTCCACTCAGGAGGAACGGATAAAGTGCGCCAGCCATAATGATGGGACGAGCATCCCAGCTTAACGCATCTCAATCGATACGATTGCAAGATATGAGGCCGTGTTCTGAACGACACTTAAACGACCAACTGGAGACAATCCCGGCCAAAGCATAAATCGCGTGTACATGAACACAGAGCCAATATGTGCAGACACGCTGGTCGCATCTGGCCACCAACGCACCAATCAGAGGACATGATGACGGGTCCAAATTACGCTATACTCGCCCCGTATTCAAGTTACTTTGAAAATTATTGCTAAATGGTTTTTCATTGCACTCAAAACGTCTTGCCACTTTAAAATCACCAGGTCAATCCCGAGCTTTTGGGCGTTTCAGCAGATGACCAGATGATTTCATCATCAGCTAAACGTAATTACCGACGCTTATCTCGCCTACGTCGGCCTCGTCTTCAAAGTCAAGCTGGCGGAGCAGATAGTCTAAATGACTGATATGTTACCCTTTGTCTGGAATGACACTGGAGCAGTCGATCCCAATTAGACTAAAGTTTGGCGACCGATACTACTTATATGTAGTGCGCGGGCTGAGTAGTGCGGCATCAACGTTTCTTTGTGGAACTGGGACTCAGACAATTCTCATCCCTTTTGTTCTTATACTAACACCTCCTACGAAATATGTAGGACAGTTCTCATCCATATCATAAAAGTTCATATTCACTTCGTTCCAGTTTTTTTGACCAGGTTACTACTAGAACAGTTAACAAACCTGAATGCATCACGTACATTTCCTTCATCTCAGTTTACGGTTCTACCTTGAGTGATCTTTCATGATTTTTTCCGCAGAATTTACCCGTTTCAGCGCATTATATGGGAGTAAGTGCATCCCGTCAAGAGATGGTCCTGAATTTACCAAAAGCCTATGGCGATCCTTTAGGTTGTTTCGAATAAATCCTGATCGTACAAGTCAAATGGTTAGACACACTGAACTATTTTGCCTTTTTTTTACAAGTGACCAACTGTTTCCAGCATACGGTTTCGGATCAAGATTATCATCTGGAGGAAAACTTTGCCACAAGTACCCTCTTGTGAGTCGACTATGTACCACTACCCTGTTGTGAATCAATTATATATTACTCTGTTTGAGTAGTTGGGCAACTGCTTTCACCGGTAGCGTTCATTTGTTCAGTATGTTTGTTCGCCACACTTCTGAAGGCTTCAAAGGAACGTCATGCGGTAGGTCAATATCATGTTAAAACGATTTTTGTGAGTAACGTAGAGTGGTAGTATGAAGTTCAGATCCACCTAGCTAGAGGACTCTTCGTAAACAGGCTTGCAGTAAGTATGAGTAAAACTATGTGGGAGCAGGTACGCAGGTACCTGACAGCTTCCAGGTACATATTCCGAGTACACTCGCGTTCACAATTTTACTGCTGTTTGCTCCAGAACGCAGTCACTCCTCCCGACATAAATGCTTCAGGTATCATCTAACATACGATTTGTCCACGCCCGTGTCTTTAGCCATTTTAGTGGAACCGCCACTTGAATACACCTAAACTGTTTGTAACTTCGGGGTACTGCCTCACTACGGGTCCGATCAGAAAGTGAGCCAGAGTTTCAAACGTGTGTGAAGACTCTGTGTTCTTCCGAGCCCATCAAGTTACATATGAATTCCTGGTGCGTGTAATTCAACTGAAGGCGCGCAAAGTTAATTATCCAGGAAAAAACTAATAAGCAAGATTACCTGTGCGGGGCTTTAAGAAAAAACGACGTTACGATTGTCACTCAGTAGCAAGCTACATTGATGAGGTTCACCCAAAGGACTATTGTCTTTAGTTGAGTTCTCAACAAAAATGTTACTACAAGTTTCAACTGACATTGTAATTCAGGATATAAAGGTAATGTTAGAGGATGAAATTCTTAGTGACCCTTAGGATACCTACCTGGCTTGTAGGCAAGTATGATACTCTGGATATAAGGTGATTCTTGCTCGATCACTGGGGAATTGAGGTATAGATGAAGACCCACATCGTCCCATAGGAATATGACCTTCAGGAAGTTTCTCAGAGTATAGTTTCTTAGATCTCCTCGGCTGGTTACTAGTAGTTAAAATGTTATCTGAGTTATTTGGCAGCTTACCAGTCCAGAAAGCCGCACTTCAAACCAAAATCACCAGTTACGGGTTGACAGACGCGCTCTCTGGAGATTGCAGCCTGAAACTTTGCTCACGTATCCGGGCCTTCAGCCCCGCTTAGCCGACCTCGAAAAAGACGAAAGCGCTTGTGAGAAAGAGGTTTTTGACATCTCACTGTCGAAACTTCTTATCCTAAACTCCCAGTAAAATTAAAGGCCAATGATTTAGCACATAGCAGATCCCCAGTGAGCATCGACGACGATTATGCATCAGGAACCAGGTATTTGTCTGGATTAGTCAGTACTAGGCAATACCAGGAAAATTTACTCCCAAATTTTCTCAATGCAAGAATATCATATTTTCAAGTTCAAAAATTGGATTGTTGAAGTGATTTTCTTTTCCTGATGCTGCTGAAATAACCGGAATTTTTTTGCTGTCCCATTTGAGGGCGGGATATTTTAGGATATTATAACGGAAACTGCTTTCCCGTGATAACTCTGGTTTATCATGGAGATAGAGTTATGTCACCTTGAATCGCAAACGTGGCTGAATAGATTATTTATACCGAAATGTTTAGTTGGGTGGGCTTCACACAAGCGCTTGTGGTAAAAAGTCAAAGCAACTTGGCTTTGATGTAAGTAGGCAATGTAGTCGTGCTTTGAACAGTTTACAGACCAACCGCGATAGTTTTTTGAGTGGTTTACGTTTGGTTGGAAGAACCAAACTTAGATCTGTTCTCGATGAAGACAATTATTATTACTGTTATTTGAGTCATTCTCATTATCCTTATTCTCACGCAGTACAAGTTAAAACTCTGCAAACCTTGCGACTTGACGTTTTCATATACCATACATGACCTGATGACACACTGTCATCCATGTGTCAGCTCTGTTGTCAGTCGTCAACTGTGAACCCTCCGTTCGTAAAGTAGGAGGAATACAAAATGAGGCTCGCCGCTTTACACGTAGTAATTTGATTTAATCTGAAATATACTCTAGACTTTCATCGCGCCCCATTTTCCCACAGAACAGTTCATGACAATTTGTTTCCAAGGCTGATGAATACGACTACAACATTGCTATTCGGTCCTGTTATTTGAATGAGTGGTTGTCTTATCTGGTTTGGCGCTTAATATCAAAGTACATAAAGGTCCGTTTATGCCTTACACCCCAACTTCTGATGCAGAAGTCACAGGTAAGACATTTCTACTAAGTAGAGCATTTTCCTCTGGAATAAGCCCTCTCTGTAATGACTGCTGATGGAGCTGGTCAAAAACGACCTCTCCAGAAAATGAATTTGTCCACAGTGGTGTAAACCAGCGTTTCTCTGTTCTAATAAAAAGTTTAGATCTTTTGTAGACTTCAGCGGTCCCTTGGGGTCACAATCACAATATGGATACCGTTTTTTTACATTTCATCTAAGCACTAGATTGCAAAGACCCAAACACAAGTCATTCACTACCAACCTGTTACAAGATTTCTTTGACAAAGCGTTCGTGTGGATGTTTGGCTAAGCAGAGTTATTTTCAATAAAGCTTGATGGCTCGACTCATTTCACTTATCTCTTGTAACGTTACTGCTCTCAGAATGGTTAGGAACTAATCATCCTATCCTACAGGTAATTCCCCCCCTAAACAACTAATTTTGTCAGTTCTGTGAGCACTTCCCCTGAATACCAACACTATGTTTGTAAACGTTGAGACGTTTTTCGGATCTTGAAAACTATTTAATGAGCAATTCTGTATAGAATACTCTTTGAGGTACCATGTTCAATGTAAAATTTCACAGTGACTGCCCAGCTTAATTTGGTCCTTATCCTTTCAGAGTGGAGATGAGAACAATTATTTTTGCAAGGGGATGGCTGGTGTGTTGGAAGCCTACCGTCGTAGTTTTGAGGCGCTCCATCTTTCCGGACCCATCTGCTTCAGTCCAATCATACGAGATGTTAGCGAGTGAGTATGTTTTAATCATATGAACTAATGTGTTTGATGTAAAAATTTGTATAGATGATGAGTACGTACGTGGTAAATGTGCTTTGGGGGTGTGATGGTCTATTTAGCAACACGGCCTTGATGGAGTGGATAGGAATTCGCTGTGTTAACTCGTTTTTTTTGGTTAGAGGATTGGATGGATCTGTTGATCGCTCACATTGACTTCGCAGTTACGTTTGTCTTTAGCCAAAAAAAATAGTTTGTCTCATCCACCCGGAACAGAGCTTGCTGGCCTACGTCAAATAAAGACGTGGAAATATCATTCTCGTTGCAGTCTACAGTGCTAGAAATCACGTAAAAACAAATAAAAATCCCCAATATGGCGTGTCCATGGGTTTGCTCTGTAAATCTATATGCAGCTCTACCGAGCGACAGAAATAGGTTAATTCTGTTTGCATTCTTGGTCAAAATATTTGTTATCCGTCCTGCACATGACAGAAGCACACAAACTTTGGTCGAACTGTTGAACACAATCACTGCGGCGATGTGCTCGATCACGGTTTATTCTACAGTTTATTCTACAATGAGACTATCTTGTGGGCTGCTCAGCTAACAGCCCATTAATTGCGTACATTGTGTGGTTCAATATTCATGTTATACTTCATAATTTGACGGTTTTGGGAATCGTCTAGATGAGCTGGGTGGCTTTGAAACCGCTTTATTTGGTCATTGCTTCGTACCTCATTCCTCGAGTTTACATAGAAGACGGCGTAGAAGCACAGGAGATTTTTCACTGTTCGGTCGGAAAATTCACTCGACCATTAACAGAAGTCGAGTTAGCGCCCCTAACTTTTCCCGACTAGCTAGAAACACTCTTGGATTTAGATTTTGCCCACCTTTAAAATGCATTTAAATTTAAATCGCGCCTTCCACGATCTACATAGATAAGCCTGATTTCGAGAAATGTGGCCACCTGAGTTCCTGATGAAAAGTAACGGTCAGCAATACATCTGTGCCTGTCGGCATCGTTCTTCAGTGGACGAGCACACGCTTACGGTCGGAAATTCACTCGACCATTAACAGAAGTCGAGTTGGCGCCCCTAACTTTTCCCGACTAGCTAGAAACACTCTTGGATTTAGATTTTGCCCACCTTTAAAATGCATTTAAATTTAAATCGCGCCTTCCACGATCTACATAGATAAGCCTGATTTCGAGAAATGTGGCCACCTGAGTTCCTGATGAAAAGTAACGGTCAGCAATACATCTGTGCCTGTCGGCATCGTTCTTCAGTGGACGAGCACACGCTTACATCTTTGGATCTTTTCCGCTGCAGTCTCAAACCTGCAGTTTTCATCCCCAAATGATGCCTTTTGTTTATCTTTATCTTATCTACATTCCGACGGACTTTTGATCCGATTAAGTGAGGATGGGGCATTGTTTCCTATTCCCATACATAATCCAGGCTTAGTGAACCATCGACTGACAAATACACTCTGTATACATCAAAATCAAGACGAACTTTTTCCCCACAAAATGCAAATTGATTGCGCTTTTATCTCATGAGGATGTCTGGGTATTTTGAATTAGATCTCATGTAACTATTCGTGCGGTGAAGGAACCAATCCCGTGGAACTTCGCGATTACCTTGGGGTGACCTTGAGACACCGGTGGCTGAAATGAAATCCAGAACAATACGCAAATCTCCCAGAAAATCTCAGTAAACATCAGGCTATTCCTAGGCTAAAATTCGCTTGGTTTGCAGCTTGAGGAATTTAAATGTCTTTCTGTTGTGCAATAAGATATCCTAGAATGGAAAATTAATCACAAATTTGACCCCAGCACAAAATTTAAATCGAAAACCATGGCTGAACCAGTAATAGACAGGAAAGTCGAAACAATTGAAATTTGGTTTTGCAGACAGCTTGTGTAAAATCTTTGGTCGAGCCTCAATGTTAGATGTCAAACCTCATCTGGTTGAGGCTGGCTCAAACAAACTTAAATGACCTTTAGTTGTTCTCACTCAGGCCGATTTATAACTGAAACGACATCCACCCTGTCAAAGTCCCACACCAATTTGTACGCTTGCCCAATAGACAAATACGGCCAAAAATACGTTTTTGTGTATGTCTTCTTAGCGGTCGCCTGAATGTCATCACTGATTTATAACTGAAACGACATCCACCCTCTCAAAGTCCCACACCAATTTGTACGCTCGCCCAATAGACGAATACGGCCAAAAATACGCTTTTGTGTATATCTTCTTAGCGGTCGCCTGAATGTCATCACCTTGCTTACTATCTAAGGTCCAGCGAAAGCGTTGCCTGCCCAAAACAAGATACTTGATGCCTTGTGTTTCGTGTTAGATTTTGGTAAATGTTTTCGCACATTCCAACCGGGTACGAACTACTATTATATCATTCTGGGCACCCAGAGATTTTGACGAGTACATCACGGCACAGCAACCAGTAGACACGAAGACATTGTACTTTACCACAATGTGGCAGTTTGTGCACTTCCATTACCGATTGTGCTACCCCTGGGGGTGTACGTGGGACATTTTCAGGCTCTCTTGGACCGTGTTTGTCAGTGAGTAAAGAGGCATGGGTGGCGACTTTCTCCCTGAAAATGCAGCCTGCTCAAAGTCAACCAGCATTGCACTGCAATTAGGCCTTGAAGCCAAAGGCTTTCTCTGAGGACCCTAAGCGTCTCATTGTCTGGTACTAATCCAGCCCACGTACAATCATGAATTACACCTGAAAACTTTACCTTCGCCACTTCATGACGATATCTATCTTCTTCCTACATGTACCACAAAATTGATTTGTGTGCACATGCCGTCGGTATTTTACATACACACTTCCGGTGAGTATGATTCCACTTTTTAATACCAATCTTCAAGCTTGTCTGTCCATCCCATCTGCGATGCCTTCATTTCGGATGTATGCGTAACGTGCTACGAATGGCATACAAATACTCTCTGGCGTGGCACTGAAAATGTCTGGCTGTCAATACATTAGACACAGGCACGGTAAATTACACTCAAATCACGCTTTCCTACGTACAAGACAAGAATCATTCGTTGTAGTCCATGTGGAGTATCGGTTCAACAAGTGTTGGGTCAAATGTTCGAGTTTCGTCATCAACATCCGTTATTCCGCTTGCACTCGGTGAAATCAGGATTTCATCCAGTTATCGTCATCTATACAGTTATTTCGCGCTTGACGGTGGTCAGAGACGAATTTCACATGTCAACAGAAAGTGCGACTAAAGCCCTTTTCAAAATCCATCCATATGCTCAAACCATGAATATTTCACTCAGAAAGGAAAACATCGCACAGGTTGTATGATCTTTTTACTTGAGAAACGGTTACTTGGGGAATCAGTGAACACGTGGTACGATTTTTACCTGCTTACCGGGAGATCGCGGGTTCGAAACCGCCAAGATTATCCCATCTGCTAATGAAATACGTCTCCAAATAAGCAAAAATAATCTATTAAAGATAACTCACTCTTCGTTAAACGGTATTGATACTAGGGGAATTAGTTAAACTAGGTCAGGAATTTTTAAAGGCCTACTTCTGTTAATCTTTGTATATCAAAGCGTTCATTAACGTTCCCGTAATGCACACTTATTTCTCACAAGAATTTTCCTATAATTCTTTCTGAAATTTTCAAAGTTCACCGAAGAAAGAAACTTAGTGTTTCATAAGTGAAGTGGTTGGAAGAAGCTATGAAATCCGAAAATTCAGTGCGCTGGAAATTAGCTCGCACCACCACCAATAATCCGAAGATTGTTCATTCCCAGAGTTTACGGGACGAATCGATGAAATACCCTTACTTAATTCAGGCCAGTAGGAAGTATTTTAATCAGGTTTGGTAATTTTTCAACATAGAAGTTAAATAACATGGGTGAAAGACTAGTTGAAAAGTGAAACCATGCGTAAAATGCAACCAGATAAACTATTTTCATCAGAAGTTTTTAACTTACGTGATGATCAGCTTTTCCATCATCCTCTACGTATATTCAACCAAAAGTAATGCTCGCGTTACTGGTAGATGAAAAGTGAGGTGCGCAAGACTCAGGACAACAGGTACCTGTTATAAACTGCGCCCACTTAGCATGTTATCCAACTCGAATATGTTGACAATCCGACAATAATTGCACCATTTATGAGCCAAAACAATTAGGCACGCCTCAAGTTGACTATGCTCATGGTAACACCTAATTTGTAGGCGGAAGAGTGTCCTTCAGGCTTACGTGCAACAGGCTACAAAGTTTGAGGCCAGCCAAGTCGAAATGATCAGAAGTGGGAAAATGGAAAACAAGAACTCCGCAAGTCTGACTCGACGTTTCCGTTACTGATAGTCCATGCCCTGAGAAGGATGCGTCAGAGTGCATGTCAACGATTGTTGGAGAAATGCCCACGTACTTATGAGTAGGTAGTAATAAATGGCAACAAAAGGACACTAGGTGGCAACAGCGGTTAATGTGCGTAACCTGAACTCCGAAAGCTGTGAAACACAGAAATGATGAAGAAATTAGTCCGTCTACTGACTAAATCTCGCTAAATTCCAGGCCTACTGACTAACACTTTGCTCTCCTACGATAATGCGTGCCATGCGATTGACGTCCTATTTCTCCAGAAAATAGCTATTCGGGTACCCGTCTGCTAGAGACTAGCAAACCTCATATAGTGTAGAACGGTTTCACTACCCAGAACCCAATATGTAACTGAAGAATGCCACAAATAAATAATAAATAAATGGTTTCAAAAGTGCTGGTAGGGGAATGATAGAGATATTTTGGTGACTCAGTATGAACAGTTTCTAAAAGTACCGAGCGAGCAACAGTCTCAAACTAACCCGATTTCAATCTCCCATTTCAGCACCGCAAGAAGGAATAAGGACACAGAAAACTATTACGTCCTACTGATTCTTACAAACGGTACGGTTGACGACTGGATTGAAACAAAAAAGGCTGTCATTGAAGTAAGTAAACCCTTCAGGCGGTGTATGAACGCTTTACCTCCAAACTGACTTAAAATTCCATTTCACATAAATCGATAGTAAATGATGAAATCTGTCACACCAAAACTGAAAAAATTACTTGCTCGCCTCTGGGTTTATCAGAGATGATATCGGATTTTCTACTCAAATTGTTTTCACTAATTCAGTCGCAGTCTACCTTTTCTCAACCGAGGCAGATTATATTACCAATTCGCCTGAGGCAATCAAGAGGAAAAAGCGGGATCGTAGCAGCAAACTCTCACTCAAAACAGTGATTCGATAATCGGACTCTTAGACATTCGCCGCAAAACGAACCTCGCCTAAATTCGCTACTGCGTTTTTCATTTGTTGTGGATAACTTCTTAGGTTTTAGAGCAAGCATTCACGCCACCCTAGTTTGAACAGTTGTCTGCCTATCCCAATACCTTGACCCTGATTCGTCTTCTCCAGCGGGAGAAAGCACTGGATTGGACTGCCACTCCTACTAGCGCTCGACATTAGTGCATGTACTCAACTATGTAATCACGCGGACGCACATGGCTTATCACGGCTAAAACACCAGTGCGATACCTCCTTGCCTTGCGCAGAATCATAAGAACAACGGAAGGGCCGTGTACACAACAGAGATATAAATACATATACTATACAGCTGTGACATTCAAAATTTATTATCTTTGTTCTATTTCTCCTGCGGAGTCAGATAAAATCTGCATAACTTAATTTCTGCCTTGTAGTAATAACTCCTTTAAAAACTGTCAAATATTTGCCGATACAAACTTGGAGAGCTTCGACAAAAGAATCATTTTTCATGAGAAAAATTACTTTTTTAACTACAAGCTGGTAGTGAGAAATTGGTATTACAGATCTGTTGTGGCCTCAATAAGAATAACCTGTGTTTTTCACCAATAATCAAAAATGTGGGCGGTAATTTTGTGTAAATACTGCATACCCTGTGGTTGACAAAAATCCAAGTTTTTGTTGAAGCACAACCGATGAGCTTGGTTTTCATCACAGAGCGTCATTGTATACACAAATTCATTTTTTAAAGGATGAAATCAGTCATTTATCATTGACTGAAGAAAACAGAATGGATTTTTGAGGGGAGATTTTGAATAGCACAACGGTGAACTCTGAAGCTAACCGAATGTTCATACGACAATTCTCAACAGACTGTATGATTCATTTCGGTTGGTTCAAGCTTGTTATGAGAAATTTTTGAAAAGCGTCTGGTGTCAAAATTTCTACTTGACAAGTTGTACGGCCAAATAAATTCCGAGCCAATTTGCACTAGTTTCCGTGGCACAATGAAAACGACCTGGATGAAATGTTTTTCCAATGGTCTCAAGTCATTCTTAATACTCCTGACAAGTTCTGTCTTTCCGGGTTTTCGGCAACCAATCGTTTACTGAAGGGTACATCAATCCCGGCTAGTACATCTTCATTCATCGAAGAAAAAGCTAAACGGGGAATCAGAGTCATGTTTTGTAAACGATGGCCAAATCAGTTGAATGAATTGAAGTAGTCTTATCCCTCCAATATGGCAAAGATGGGGAAAGCTACATATTGAAGGTACCAGGTCTTGTACATGATTGTCACTGCTTCTGACTTTGGTTGCATGTGCTGGACATGTAGCATTCCCTGTGCTCCCCAATGAGGAAAGTTTGAACGGGGTCCCTGAAACCAAAGTTGCAGGTGTATCCTGCAGTAGAAAGTTTTTTGATTGACACTATTGACTATTGGCTCATCCGCATATTCCGGAAAGCCAGTCTATTTGGTTCATAGGCTTTGAAGTCGATCGATCTGTCCTGATTGCCAATCTAAATGTGAGGTAAGCAAACGAACAGCTGCAGATAAAACAAATCTCTCTATTGTTTATCTAATCTTAGAACATCTAGTTTGACCGGCGTTTTGGAACAGCTATTGCTGTACTATCAAAAATCAAAATAGTCCTCAAACATTGTGGTGTTTACTCCATTTCATAAAACCAATCCAGTGAACAGGTTTCCGAATGGCCAATTTTTGATTTATCTTTCCAGAAAAGGTATGCACTATTTAGTAGAAAAAGTACTGTTTTTCGCAACCTAAGCACCATTCGTTTGCAATTTAACGGAGGAATTATTCGAACGAGCTGAGAACACCTAAGCAAAAATTACTTCGCTCATGGGAAACTTATGAGCACATGATCGATTAGTTTACCACAGCAGTGTCAGAGTGTGCGCTTTAAGCGCTTGATTGTCATTGCCTTGGGGGACTTCATTACCTGTAGCCAGCGGTCTAATAAAATATTAGTGGATTGAGTCAACTAATGGAGTTCAGTTTCGTGTATGTTGTTAGCTAAATGTCATTATAAAATTGCCAAACGCTCTGCCTATTTCGATCGGTCTCACCATTAGTTCCTCAGATCACCACGAATAAATGTTGTGCAATTCTTCATCAGCATAAAATTTTATAGCAGATGAAGCGGTGATGAAAACATTACCCCAAAACATTTTTCCTCACGAGATTTCCAAAAATTGTCCTGGCAGACAGCTGATACTATGGTTAGAGAACTTTCTGAATGAGAATACGAGTGGCAGCAGAAATGCAGAAACGCAGAGTGACTGCACAGCAGAAATACTGGCTGAAACCGTTTAAGCTGATTTACCATGGTCGCCGTGTGACTCCCCCTATTTTCTCTACACCTCCCGGAATCATTCATCTCCTTCGAACTAAGTTCACGGGTGGCCCATCAAAATATTGAGGTTACTCTTATACCAGACAGTACATGAAGTCGCGCTTAACGAGTGTGTGCTGTGATCTCATAAACAAATGCAGAGTGTTGTAAGCTAATCTTTTTCCATTAAAAAGTCAGCGATGCAAAACGGAGATTACAGTGTACTGATGATTGATGTCCTATCGTATGGTGACGAAACGTTTGCGAGTCAATCGCCGAGCTCCTTGAACAGACCAAGAGTCACTTGGTAAAAAACCAATGGGTACGTTTTTGTTGATTTGCACTATTGAGGCTGAAACCAACCATAAACACATCTGGCCCTGCCAAACGCTTGTGGCCGCTAAATTTGAGTTTATGTCAAAGGAATGTATCAGCAAGTCTAGTTAAACAGTCATTTAGGTGTCCTACACGCGGTTTATTGCCCGACTGAGTTTTGACTGGGCACCTATCCCCTCCCGGTAATAAGCTGCTGGCACTGTTTCGTACTTTACGACAAAAAGCCTTTCCCAAGGTGGCGCCTAAACCTGAGTCTTTGTGGACTTGAAAAATTTGTTTACCTACGATACGCTGAACATCCGAATGACAAAACCACTTAATGAAAAAATCAGGTTTGTGCGGTACACGACTAAAATAGAGCTATCACACGTATAACGCTAATCATTTTGTCAGAAATGATAACATTGTGTGTGTCCGTAGCGAAATACTTTTGTGTAAGGCATTGTCCTAATATTCGAGTTGAATAGAAAGCCTTCACAATACACATTCATTTTGAATAGGAGTTCCAAAGGGTGGTGAAGAGTGGGAATTAATATCTTTAGTGCATAGAAATCTACAATATTCATCTTCACATCTACACAAAACCTATCAGTACCATTGCTTGCACTCTGTCATTCAGTTATGTTTAGCTAAAGAGAAAAAAAGATGGTCCGTCCTCGGGAGATTGAGGGACTACCCTTCGGAAGGGCCGTTTTTGTTAGGCCTCATGAAGCGTATTCCAATAGAAACCTCTCCCAAATAGGGGGCATTTCTCACGCACAGTCATTCTCAGTTGGTCATCTGAAGCGATATTTATAGAGAAGAACCGCGAAAACCCTAATTTCCATACTGTGTGCATCCCAGCAAGTAGAATAAAGGGCTGATTGTTTCCCTTGTCAAGATTTGCTACAGAATTGCAAGTTACGCCATCTAATCCATGATTTGACCGATTTCACAGATTTTTCAGTAGAACTGGTCAGTCGGTCAATGCATATGAAGACTCACTTTTGTTGGGCATTCATGCACAAACTGTTGTCCACATATATCATTCCGAAATGTTCTCATTTACGCGTTTGTCCCAACAGTCAAAAAAAACATTTACGAACTCGCTCAACAGTTGCATGCTGCTGTTACATTTTGTTTCTTGCGGTGGGTGTTCATGTCTGCAGACGCAAACATCGGAAGTAGCAACTCCCTAGTAGTTTTTTAAGTACATCTAAACGAATGATATCCCCTTTGAATAGGCCGTTTCACCTATCGAGCGGGACGATCGTGATAACAAAAAGCCAAGGAAGAACCCCCTAGTTAGTCATTTTGTTTTCTAGCCTGACAACGCGCCTAAGCGATCTCTGATTTGGATATACGATTTGCCTGAGGAAAGTAACTATTGTAAAACGGCCTTGTGAGGAAAACGGTGCAAGCTTTCAAAAAAGAGGCACAAAATCAGTGCCTATAAACCTGACTCACTGTTGTCATTAGTCTACGAACCAGCGAATGGAGTGGTGTTATTGAGTACAGTGTCGTCTATTAACTAACCGAACTAAGTGGTTCCAAGCTATTAGACGCGACATTAAAAATCCCGTTTGCACAGAATTTTTGAAAAGTAAACATTCTCAAGCGTCCACCTCAACTTTTCTGGACAACAACAATGAACAAACACTGCAAAACGGTTCCACAATTTCCGTACCAACCTCCCATCGGATGCGGAGACCAGGCTTTGTCACCTGACTAGACATTAATGGCATGCTTCTTCAGTAACATTCGCATTTAGATTAATATCGAACAAGAGATTTGGTTGTCTTTGTTATCCGAAAGCATTGCACTAAACGATTATCTCGCTTGCTTTTCCTTATTTTACAGACGTCCTTCCTACCGATATCTATCATCGTAATCGGAATTGGTGGAGGAAAATTTGCAGGTAGGTTCCAGTCCTTTAACCTGAAACGCAGCCAAGTAAATAACTTTATCGAGTTTTGCAAGACGGTGATGGAATATTGTAGTTAAATTCATCACGAAAGTCCGTATTCACCGTGTAAGGGAATTATTTTACTTTTTGGAGTTGTTTCCGAATTCGATGCAGGCTCTTCACCAGTTTTCTCAATGTCGTAGCCTCCGGTAAAGTGTATACTTGTAGTTCTCAAGGATGACTAGTGCACCAACAGCTTACCCATGGTATCAGAATGTTGCTTTGCTGAACGTCGAAACGATCGGCCTTATTTACCCAGACGATGTCTGACAGGAGAATAATGATTTTTAAAGTGAGGCTGTCAAACTTCACTTAAATAGCACTCAGCTGTATAAGTACAGCATAAAAGCGAATGTTTTGGTAGTGTGTGTGCATACATATGAAAATAATAACTCCTGAGTTTTGTACATGCCATAGGTAAGACGCCGGATAGCAATCCACTGATATCGTTATTGTTCAAGCCCCAAATTCATTTGTCTTATGTTTAGTTTTACTCGGCATCACTTCACGTTGTCTTAAACGCATGTGTTCGGTCGAATTCCCTCCTAGATCCACCTTGCAAACACGGCCGCGCTGTTTTTTAATTGTTTTGGGGTGCCTGAGTTGACCACAACAACCGTATTTGTACTGCAGAAGCCTCTGGATTATATTTTCCTGAAAACTGAAAATCTATACACTTGACCCGTCCGCAGGTTATTCCTTAGCAAAAGTTGCCAGTGTCCGCTGACATTCTGAACGAACAATTGTAAAACCATGCCTGGTATTGCCATCAAATCTGGATGCCATATTTGAGCTGAGCCAAAAAGCTGCGGGCTCGTCCTCGGAATAAAATATGATATAAACTTCATTATGCACCTAACTTTCAGAAATGACATACAACCTTTGGTCAACATATTTAGCAAAGTCACATGTCATATTAGCGCCAGCATTGCAGCATGCCAGAAAAATGGTCTGTCAGCGATTACTTCTTTGTGCCTCGAATGCTGTCTAGCAAAATCAGATGGAAACTACTCCTCTCAGTAGATTCAATACGACTGACCAGTTACTGGCTACCCCTGGTCGAAGAAGCACAGGGCTGGACAGAGTGTCATCCTGTATGAGTAAGGGAGCTGTTGAAGCCGACCAAAACAGTTCCATTTCATAACGATAAACGCAAACAAGAGCTTGTTTATCGACAATAAGAAACTTCATCGGTGGCCTTCTCGCGTAGCAGTAACGAAGGAAAAAGTCACTCAGGAATTGTCTTCCGACAAAACCTTTCGGGTTTCATCGACCAAGAATCACCAGAACTTTGTCACTGTTGGCCGGAATAAAGCTTGAAAAATAGGTTTGCTAGTTAATCCAGATCACCGTCCTAACTGCTTCAAGTTCAACCAAGACATCCAGCATTCCCGTTAAATGTAGATGTGGCAGCAAGCAGAAAAGGTATTTCGGCCTATTTGCCCTTTATATTGGGTCGATCTTTGCATCTTCAAAACAGTTGAGAAAACAATTTTCATCTTTATGTAATGATATCATCCTGGCGAATTCACACAACGCACTAATTGTCGTCCTCCAAGTGCTCCAAGTGTCTAAATCTGGGTCACTAATTAACTTCAAGGTCAGCCGTAAAAGAAACAAAAATCCGTTAGTCTCAAATAGCCCTCTTTGTCGACGTGGGTGTATTAAATCTGCGATGATGGCAATCAGACAAGTGTAGTTTGTGAGCCACACAAGACGACATAGTAGTCGTCTTCGAAGAGAAGGGGACGCAAGTGTTTTTCGATGAACTGAACAAAGTCATCCCGTTGTTTGGTATGCACTTTGCACCTACAAAGTGTAAGCCCACGCTCGTGGACGTGCAGTCACTGAACACGCTACTTACGATCCAGGGAGAGGCACTGGAAGTTGTGGAGCGTTTGAAGTCTCTTGGAGGTTGCATTTGTTTCGATTGTGGTGTGACAGACGAGGTGAATGCACGAATCTGCAAGACTCGCGTCGCGTTTGCTAATTTCAGACATCTGAATCTCAAGAGACGTGTGTATGAAGATACAGTGCGGGCTGTTTTATTGTATGGCTGTGAAAGTTTGCCTGTTCGGGCACCGGAACTGAAACGTCTTCAGGTGTTCGACAATCGTTGTTTAGGACCATAGCTCGTGTGGGTTGGTGTCGGAGAACCCGTACCGATTTAATTAGAGGGCGTGTTTTCGGTTGTGCAACGGGTACTTCCATGGACGAATGTGTCCACAAACAAAAGCTGCGTTGCTTGGGATGTGTTGCGTATGCCAAACCATCGTTTTCGGAGAACGGCTTGGGAAACGTATCGCCTTTGACACAAAAGCTTCATCAAGCCAAGTCAGCAGGTCACCAATTTGGCCAGGTTTTAAGGCAAACGGAGAACCAATCAGTAAGACACTAGATCAGTGTTGAATGTCAATTACCGGCTCTTGTTGGTTGATGCGGCTGCCAAAATCATGCATTGATGGGTTGAGTTTAGTTTTTCCTGCGCCCAGTTCAGAGTGGCGGAATCAGAGAAGTGATCAACCCTTGACGTGACAGAAGGATATGAAAGAGATCAAGAAATTCTTGGGTGCTGACGGTGCTATTCACCTTTTAGTAGGAGGACCGCGTGATCCTCACTGCGCCTGATTAGAGACGCTGCAAGATATGCCTGCTAATTCATGTCAGTGGCGTTCTTGTTGTCAGTTACTATACATATTGCTTAATAAGTGTCTGGAGTTGTAGGCACCTCGGAATGATTGTAGCAGCTAGCAGTGAGTCCCTCACATCGTTCAAAATTTTCTTTCCTTCAAACAACTCATGGTTGCACGGCAGCGAAGCATCCGTGTTGAACAGTGATGCCATGCTGTCGATGATGATGATCATGAGGCTGTCATACAATATAGTAGATGAATTTGTTTGCAACCGCAAGGTTAACCGGGGATTCGAAATGTAGGTAAGATTGTCTATCATTGTTAACCCCATATAGCTCCGCAATGATTTCGGTGTTTTTCACGTGAAAACCTCTATAAGCCTTTCAGGTTCATACAAAAACAGACAGTCCCCTAAGAAATTCATAACTCAAAATTAACCAATTAATTGTTCATGTTAATAGTAAGAGCTCGAACCTACAAAACGTCATAACCGTTGAAAATCAACAAGTGCTACTGTATGATACCTCGCCGTCATTGATAACCACACAGGTTGGTTGTAAGCACAATCTTCTTAGGGGCGTTACTCTTATCGGAATCAAAGTGGTCGATAACAATTGAGCTGAACCGTACTTTAATAGGTGAGCATTTGATTTTCATTGTTGACGTGCAACTTGAGCAAAATTGAGAGGCTTTATTTTCCAAATAACAGTTAGACGAATGAGCATATGACCGAAAAATGTGACTTCCAATGATTTTGAAGGTCACCGATTTTAAAATCACGGGGAAGCATCCTATTGCTTGGAAAAATGCTAAAGGTTTGAATCTCAAGCGGAAATGAGGATTCTTAATCTAGAATGTATGAAGAATGTATGAACCCTGGTGGTTGATATATCAGTGTCGCTATTGCAACAACAACTATTCCTTAACCCCATCGACTAGACTCCTACAACGGGTCTAACCACTTGCTGTTCTAATTATCAATGATTATTCTGATTACAGATATGGAGATTTTGGATCAAGACTTCGGTCTATTGAAAGTTGGACAGGAACAGGCCTGTAGAGACAATGTGCAGGTAAACAATCATTATCTGTTACTTTTGTATTACGCGAAACCTGCTGCCTTGAAGTTACCCTTTTTGTTTTCTTCAGTCAATGAGTGTTGATCTTTGAATGTTCTACTTCCCAGTGCCTATCATCTTGGCTTGCCAGCAGACAAAGCATACAAAGGGAAAATTAATGAGCATTGGTCAGTTCAATTTGTCTTGCTTTGATGATAACCCCGGGCAATTTCTCATAAAAGAACGAAAAACGCCAAGGTGCAACTTACAACTTATCAGCTCATCACGTTTGATTTAGACTAATCATCGCGACTTTTCACCTTCTCCCCAAAGAACACGCTCATTTTGGGTCACAAAATCAGACATCATGGTTCCTAGAGTAGATCTGTCTCCTTTTATCCTCAAGTTGATTGTATTTTTAATGAATTAGTAGGTCCAAAATTTGATGAGCTCGTTTGAAACCTCATCTTGTTGGACTTAAATTAGGCACACCATTGCTGCAATTTTTGATGACTTAGTAAAATTCAACTGCGGTTAGAATTGTTTTGTGTCCAGTTGATTCGATCAAACTTGTTGCTTACTAACAAACTCTTTGTATTCTTCAAAACATAGTTATCTGTTTAGTTTGCTTGGTGGTTTTGTCTACGGCTGTTGTAGATGCACGCCTTTCCTATTTGCTCGCCACTACCAAACTACTAGTATCAAGAGAGCAAAAATTTCTAGCATCTACAAAGGACAAAATAAACTCCTTGGCTCTAGGGATAAGGTGAAAGACTTGGATGTTTCTATGGTTTATTCAAACCCATTGATTTTTATACCAGCGTTTTTAGAACAAATTCCCATGCACTTCGATTTGCTCCATCAAACCGGTCACTCAGTATCTAAAATCACTTTCTTGTGTTTTTTACCAACTGAAGTATGGTGAGAAATATGGCTCCACTAGCTAGCTTGAGTGGATTTTTTGGTCTCTCACTAGTTAAACCGTAGAACTGGTATGTGTTTTGCTTATATTATATATGTATATACGCCTCAAGATAAGTCACCGGTTAACGTACGAACTTACTAGCTGGAAGGTTCTGGACTGTTTCTGTCTAGACTAGAGGCAACGTAGCACTATCTCAGCCTTCGTGCTACCTAAGAACCAAAAGATTGTTACTACCGGTGGTTATATATATATATATATATATATATA
>NW_008751994.1:222780-243335 GCF_000715545.1 Opisthorchis viverrini | reverse complement strand
AAATTTGGACCGGGAAGTCTAGGTAACCGAAAATGTAAGTTATTGTCATGGTTGGCAATTCTCCCTCTCGTATATGAACAGTGAGAGGTAGCTGGGTGAATACTGATTGGTATATCAGAGATCCTCATCTTAATACGGATCCCAGCGTGCCATCCATCATTTTATCCAGTTTCTAGCTCGCAAGGCAGCAACGATTCGACCACGTTATTACTTGCCAGTAAGATCTGGCAGCACATTCTACTGTTACCCTCCACAAGACGCACGCTGGTAATGTGTAAATCAGTTGTAAGGAAGATCTTGCCCAAATAAAGTACCTTTGTGTTTTAACATGCACGTAGGGTCAAGCTCCACTGTCGAAACGTGTACATCTGTATTCCAAACTCGTAGAACTTGCACGAAACATGTGGACAGCTCATGTATCTAAATCGTCGTCATCGTAAATAAGATCAGAGTAAAAGTTGAGGAAACAACAACCATCAGAGTCACTTAGAGTGCAACGTGACCTTTCCATTGAATGGAAATCCAGGCATATGAAATATACTGGAACACGTTGGGTTCAATTAGAACACAACATTGACCGGACCTCAGGAACACCGCCCACCTGTTGAGCCAAATCAGAACGAAACCGTTAGTGTACTTTTGAAGAGTGGTCTTATGAGTAGTTTCTTCAAAGCAGTCAAAATACTTTCGGACGAAATTGGATCGTTTACTTCACGCATAAAGTCATTGTCAAAATGGCTTTCTAGTTGATGTTTGCATAATCCTGACTCACATCCCGTTGCATAGCATTGCCACTCAAATCAAATAAACGTAGTTGTCCTCAAATGGTGGTTCCGCTTTAACAGTAAGATTCAATCCAAGCTTGACTGCACAAGACGAAGGAAGTTATGAATAAAAAAAGCCCTTACTGGCTTCTGAGTGTGTACGTTAAGATCGCTTTGCCGAAGGAAGCAAATTCTCTAAAGTCAAACCTATATTTTGCATCTTACTATTTTGCTTTTAAAAAAGTTCGTGTTAAGGGCAGCCCTGGCGGGGAGGGAGCGTCCCTTATCACCATCTATAGCATCCTCGCTGGCTGGCATCAGATACCGGTTAGCCTATAGGTAGTATGGTGATATAGTCGTATTTCAGTAGTATCTCAAAGCAGTTAAAGTCCTCGCTTTGCATCTAACTAATTAAACGGCATCCCCTCTAATATCGGAATGTGTGACTGTGTAACCTATTCGATTGTTTTAGCATGAAGGTTGTCGACAAATCCCAAGGGAAATAGCTCCTGAATGATAAACTTTACGTGCATTGTGATTGATAATTTTCGAGCTGAGGTTTTGCCTATTCACAGAGTAAGTCGGTTTTTTTAGAGGTAGATATTGATAGTCTGAGTGGCGTTCTCGCTTCGCCCACAGATGATAGCATCTTAAACTTCCGCGATTATCAGGGACTGCCTAGCGCTTTTTCTTACAGCAGGCGGATAGTAGAGGGCGGACAATGGATTACTTTGTAGTTCTATCGTTACTTTGAAAAAAAGACTTCTTCAGTGTGACTGACTGCCTGTTTCGGTGGAGATAACGTCTTAAACTGAAATCTATCATTCGATCAACTCATAATCCGTCCTTCTTGAAGTTGCAGCACTGGTACGATATTTTTAGCATGGCATTGAGTTAAGTAACAGAACAATCAATTCCCTTCATGAGGGAAAGGAGAATAACGAAAGTTTAGACTGCAGCTTTTGCTTCTTAAAATGTGTGGATATTTTGATTGCCAAAAATATACCATATATATCAAGTTTACTAGAACTATGAGAGCCTTGCACGTTCAGGGAGAATTAGACTATCTGTGAAGGGCTTCCAGATCCCCACAAATCTCGGAATGTTTCAAAGAAACAAATCTACTAGAATATTACTTTTGTGGCATAGACTTGTGTGAATGTGGTGGGACCACAAAGTTCAAGGAATAGAAGGAGTCAGTTTCAGCTCATCTAAAAGAATAGAAGCTAAAAGGCTTTCCGTAGGCAATTTAAAAAAATATAATATTTTAAAACCAAATTATATAAAACCCAACATCTAGACTGCCTGACAGAATACTTTTGGAGCTCTGCTCCTGTACTAAAGACTTTCATCTAACCCGCTCATTTTCAAACCTCCAACCGAGTCAGGGTGTACAATCAAAAGCTTCCTCGTGGAGTTCATCGCTGCTGTCCGCTATACCCTTTCTCGTTCGGCTTTTATTATCACTTGACGTTATTTTACTGGTATTTTTCTGCCCAAAGTACGGAAAGTGCTTCTGTGTTTTGATAGGCGTTTTCAAGCTACAGATTTCAAAGCCTCACCTCAAGGTTTCCCAATGTCTTGCGTTTCTCTGAAACTTGAAAATGAAAGAGCTGACTTCATTGATCTGTTCGCAAATTTTGGCAAATTTTTAAGTCAATTCGTGGATGAGGAAGGCACGGACTGTGTTCGCGATTTGTATAATTTGTGGCCTCAGTTCATTGAAGTGGATGGGTCATGTATACATGAAAACTGTAACGGCTATCTTACTTTACGGTTTTTTGAGACTTGGGTCCCTCCTATCCGAATCTTCAAGCTTTTTGGTCGTTGGTTACTCCGTAGTATGACAACAGTTGGCTGGTTGTAGTTACCGCGCAACAAGATGATGTGTAGACGGCACTTGGTGACGAATCTGAATATTCAAAACAGATAGAGTCACAGCAGATTAAAGTGATTGGCATATGCACCACGTCTACCCAACCACCATCCACCAACAGCGTTTTGTATTCCGGGTTAGTTCTCAGTGAACTGTTCATCGTGGACAGTCCCTGACATCGCAAAGTGAAATGAATTCATCTACCACCAAATTGAGGGTTTTTAGATCTTTATGGATTCCTGGCTACGTTCCTCATGATCCTGCTTGCAGAAAGTTGCAAACTCTTCAAGAAATGGCACGCAATCGATCCTAGGAGCACACATACAATCAATTCCAGTCGGAACTTCCAGTTAAAGTTTACTTGTCGTTGTGCAGCGGGTTTACGTCGGATAAGATTCTCAATGGGCACTTGGTCAAGCCCGATGATTGCGCCTCACTTACACATCATGCCCAAATGTGTTTATTTTGATGCCGTCCAAAGGTGTGTACACCTTATTCTTGATAGTTTTTCTGAAGGGTATGGGGCCTCTTTGCACTGATTCCCCATCCTTCGCTTTTCTTTCCACTCTTCGCTAAGACTTTCTTCCCTCATGGTTGTATGGCAGCTTAGTACCAGTATTTATTACTGACGGATGATGACAGCAGTCGAAAAGCAGTGTAAAGTTCCTCTTCGCAATTTTCTATCTATGAATATGCGTCTTACAACTAAACATGAAGCAACGGAGGATTTGAAGAATTGAAAATACCTAGGTATTTGTATTGGATCTGCTAAGGTGCGTCTGACGTGATCAGTATACAACGCCGGGAAAACAGGAACACGTTTGCTAATTCGCCTTACTCATGGCGTCGAAAATATATGGTGGCGAGGCATGGCCTCTGCGAGGAGATGACCTGTGGTGTCCACAGATGTTCGCCCACAAATGTCTCAGAAACGTTGTTGATGTAAAAAAGGCATAGACGAATTTGTGCAAATGTGATTAGAAAACTGGTGTTCAGTTGTGCAACGGTTGTGGAAAACGCCTGGTACCATTATCAGTCATGTGCTACGCATGAACCACACAAAAATGCAAAATGAACAACCTGTGACTTGGCAGAACGGGGAGGGATGAATAACGAGGAGTCTGTGATGCTAGCGTGTTTCGCCTTTCAGTATGTGATCCTCGTGATTTTTTCTGTGCTTTGTTAAAAACACTGCAAGAAATGGCCATTTTCTATTCAGATAGTCCAACTGAGCTCTTGAAATTGTGGGCGTCCCAGAAGACTTACGATAGCGTATCCCATCCAACCTTCTGCTAGTTTAAAGCTTCAAAAATAATTAAACAACTTTTTTTACCGCACGGTACAAATCGTCACTATGAACACCAACGTTGCTGTCTTTGATGATAACGAAGAACAGGCAAAGTAGTTCACAAGTGTGACGCTTTATCGGAAAAGATGGTTAGCCTCTAAGTGTACATGGTGAGTTTCGGTAGACTTCTAAAGAGATGTTCTCGATATTAGTGATTGAATTAGTTATCACTGGACGGTGATGACAATGAAAGTTAGTGAATTCCTGTGGGCTTGTTAATACTTAGTCTGTGTAGGCACAGTTCTTGAAGCTAGGTAGTATATTTATTGTGCTGCGTAAGAGCGCTAGTTGGTTTCTCCCCTTGACTTGCGGATGCTCTTAACACGATCTAGAATACTAGAAACCCTCTCCACATACACACACACATGCACACGACAAAACAACACAGTTTTGCTAAGCTGGGGGCTCTCTTCTCACCCAGTTTTACACACAATCCTCGAAAGTATGTCCTGTTAGGAATTCTGAATCCTAAACAGCAAGACCCTGCTGACGTGCTCGTTTATTGCAAGAGCCGTTGTATGCTGGTCCAAGTCAACTTGTTTGGTTCTACCCGAGCTCACGCTGATTGCTTCAGTACTTCTCACTTTCATTAGACATACCGAGAGACTATTTTTTGCAGTACGTATGGTTTGCTTCATTCGTCAAGTCTAACAAATGAATAACATAGAAACTTCCCTCTACAGGCTGAGCACTCATTCTGGTATGATGCCCATTGTTGCTACGGTCTTTGATTAGGTACTGGTCATCATGAGATTATGATCAAGTTATTGAGGCCATCAACTTTCTTGCAGCATAATGCAACCAAGTCCGTGGTCCTTGCAGGCGTAGAACCATTAGTTTGCTGGTCAAATGAAGAAAAAAACCGAAACTCAAACGCTTCTACTCTTCAGTTTTAAGGTGCTCGTCCTTGTTTTTAGGTCATCTCTCAGCGAAATACACTCATTTTCAAATTACCGTGGTGTTAACAAGTGACTCAACTAAGTGCCAGCTGAAGCTCCTATCTATTATTTTCACCTTTAGCTGGATGTGCTGAACATAGTCGCCTTCTGTTTCAGTTTGTACGGCAATCGAGATATCGCAGTACATTTTCTCTGGGGAATATACTGCTCATTAGGTTGCCGAAAGCCCTTCGACAGCTCACCCTTTTCTTGCTTCTCATTTAATGTCCCCCAACATCATGTTCTGCTTGGGACCACGTTGTTTTCAGTTCACGAAATAGACTTACTTGCTAATTGCTTTGATGTGTAGAACGTTAACAGAGATTTCCATTAACACCAAAACAATTGACAAATGAGTATATTTCGCTACTTGCGTACGATTAAGAGTTCAGCTGGGTCATACACTTGATGCGAACTTGTATGATAAAATTAAATGGTCAGCCCAAAATGCGACGAAGCCAGTGGGTTCTCGAGTAGTCTTCAACAACTTATAGGTAGTGCACTTTTCGGGAGAATAGTTCCGTTTTATTCAATGGCAAGTCGATAAAGTTAATTTTGGAGAAAGTTAGACAGGAGATTCACATTCCTCATTCCTGTATAATTGAAGTTCACTAGCCACACTACTGGAATTAACAATGCATCTGTCTCAGGATCACGTTTCTCTCTAATTCCCAATGAGCAAATTTAAGGGACTATTGGATATCCAAATAGTTCACAGAATAATTCAGAGAAAATTCTATTCACATCTCAAGGAGCCTGGATTTGGGTATTAGAATGTATGGTGTGCAAGACAGAACTCGAGTGTTCTAAGTGCTATTGTATTCCAAAACCGTTTGCTGTTCAGCCAAACGAAACCACTATTATTCTGGCGAATCCTCAGTCTTTTTCACGCACGCAAACTGAACGTTGTTGTATTTACCTATTACATAATCAACTTAAGCCAAATAACAAACTCAGGATCAGATCATCGGTCTTCTCAATCTTTACATGAATGAGCTTAGAATGTCATGATCTGAGCTGAGTGCGTAGGGTTTGTTTCATAAAAGGAGATAACTACTGAATTAGAGCATAAGATTGATGATGGGAGGGGTTAAACCGGTGAAAAAAGTTTCAGAAATCCTACAAGCCGTGTTCCTGAAGAATGCTGATTATAAGCGTGAGGTTATTCAATAACCAGCTTTGCAGAAATTGACCTTTTATTTATTCGTTGGAATCACGTTTGGCCGGTATCCTAGACGGACGTGGCTTTCAACAGCTAGTGAGGACCTACCTTCATTTGGCGAACTACGGAACCCGAACCTCATATAACTCGATTGTATTTCAGCTAAACGAGAACTCTTCTGCGGACTATAAAAGTGACGTACCTAGGTTTAGAATTAAACAAGTGCGAGCTATAAATCTTAAAGCATTACGTGAGTACGAAACCTTTGTTGTCATCATTCAGTAAATTTGAACTTATATTTCTCGAGGGCTTCCTCTCAAAACACAATACCAATTTTTGAGGAAGTTAGTACAAGCTAGGCAATTCATGGGTATTTGGTGAGCAAGACAAGGCAGCGAAATATGGCTTCTATCTTAACTAAACAGAAAGGCGGTAGACTCAGGTGCCGCTTAAAGCCCACGGCCTTTCGGATGATTATGGTTAACTAATCTCAATAGCGCTTTCAGAAGTTTACTATATAAACCTGCTGACATTCCTCAAGAGATCGGCTTTATGACCTTATTCTGCTAAGCGCAGGAAGACACTTTTCTGAGCTGCCTCGACGGAATTCCAGGATTAAAGCAATGGAATTGTTAGAAATTCAAAGATTATTTTATATTAGAGGGAAATGTTCTACGGAGTTGATGACAAGTTGGAATTCTGGCGGAGATCTCAGCCTATGGGTGAAGACAAACCACCTGAAAAAGCCGAGAATTTCTCAGCAGTTGTGTCATCCTTCTAGGAGACTGTAAGCAGTAAGAACCACGACCCCCTAGCTAGCAGTTGAATGACTATACCGTTCGGCCAGGGGCGACTCATCACACGTGTGATTCCTTTACACTCAGTATGCCATGCAGCCTCCAATCAGGCTATTCACATCACCTGGTAATTTGTTGAAAAGGCTCGTCGAGTGATGACACCTCAGATGGAAGGTATATTTGTCTGTCTTCTGAGCTAATCATGGTTTTTGGTGGTATGAGTTGATTTGGTGTTTGAGGTTACGAACTAGGTGGGACACCCCTATTTCATACCGGCTATTCTCGGGTTTCTGTTGCTATGTCCTCCGGATGGCACTAGGATATTTTAACATAATAAAGTGTAGTATGTGTACAAAAAACACAGGCGATACTCTTATTTAACTAGGACAGTTCTAAACAATATCTCAAGCCCAACCTGAAATCTGTGTTTGACACCTAAACCGA
The DNA here is from genome assembly GCF_000715545.1 of Opisthorchis viverrini. Classification (NCBI taxonomy): domain Eukaryota; kingdom Metazoa; phylum Platyhelminthes; class Trematoda; order Opisthorchiida; family Opisthorchiidae; genus Opisthorchis; species Opisthorchis viverrini. The sequence continues at coordinate 236,006 of NW_008751994.1, read as the reverse complement.
AATCAAACCTATTCGGTTCAGAATTAGTTTACCTGATTCTGTTTGGTTAAGAAAGCAAAAGCTGACTACAATGGTAGGTCTTCTGTTTGGGCTTTAGCTGAAAAAAGTTTAATTCCTGGTTTTAACTACGCAGCAGTGTTTGACCATCGTTGTCTCTGAAGCCTTATTTAGGACTGCGGGGAACATAGGCTTAACAATGGTCAGGTACAACACGTGCTGTTAGGAAGAGGAAACTCTCCGGCGATAGGTGAATTACTCGGTCTTTCTAGGTTACGTTGATTAGACAATAACAGAGGACCGTTTGTCTGGTGGAGCTCTTTTCGCCCAGCCCAGTGCTGAGTGGAAGAGACCAAGAGATGGACGTGGCAAGCTAGCATGAAAACACTAACACACTAACTCAGTCGAGTAATTAACCACCGCCATGATGGATGAGGGGCTTGGTACTCATCTCATCAGTGGTTGGTGACACTGGCAGACATGGCTCAACCACTTAGTGTTGATCCTGCATTAGAGCTATCGCCTTCAGTGCGTAGCTTCCCAGTTTCCCTAACTAACTGAAGATGCCATCACCTCCGATCTTGGCCCTTCCGCGTTCCGGTGACTGAAAATGTGGCAACCGGAAACAGTGTGTCCTTGGTTTATAGCTGACGAACTGACTGACTGTCTGATCAAGTTCAGACGTGCATTTGTGTACCAGTTCCAGTAGTACTCACTGTCCAACATAAGTTCATGCACACAAGTTATACCCCTCTTATGTGTATAGCATCCCACACCGATCGTAAGTACTGATCATGGCCATCGGTAGATGTCCCGGTAAGAGAAAGAAACTTGCAATACTTCGAACCAACAAGGGCTCTGTTGTCACTCTATTTCTCTAAAATCAACAATGCCACGCATCCGATAGCTCAAGTAAACAAATTATTTTAGTTCGTTAAGAAAGCAAATTAGCAGGAACGTTTACATGTTTCCGTTATTGAGTTTACACGCAACACAGTTTTACAGTGTCCTAAATGTTCAACATGCACGCACCTGGAAAGGTAGAGATTGGCGCCCATCTTTTTGATATACCTTGCATGTGGTTCAGCGGCCCACATTGGCCTTCAAAATAAAATATAAACTTTGCTTCGTAGTAACCAGAAACGGCATACAAATGTATCACAAAGGCGCCGAAATTTTTCGTGATTTCCGGTAACACTTCTCAACTGGCTTCCAGAGATCCATTATTTGCCGCCATATAAAAATGTTTTTGTGCAGTACCTACTGCTCGAAAGCAACAGGATGTTTTCTCTTCCTGATCACTTCGTGTTATAAAAAAAATTTTTTTAAATGGGGTACAATAGGATTTTTTACGAATATCCACAAACCATAATCATAGATACAAAATTTTAGTTTGGCCGCGCTGGATTCTCCTGGGCATGGATAAAAATGCCTTTTAAATCTCAGGGACTTGTCGTTTTAGACAATAAACTCAACAAACTCAAACAAAAAACGAACAAAAACAGAAAGAGAGCTAGGTGATCACTTGTGCTACTTCCTTATTTAGAAAGGGACTTTTTACTGCAGATTTTTAATTGTTCGTGAGTAAACGCTTTCCACAAACGTTCTCACGAAACTTTTGAAGGGTTTCTGAGGAATTATAGGGGTTATGTTGTCGAGCTAATGTTTCAGATTATTCTCCTTCCGAGCTATACATCTGAGAAACATGCCTCAGCTACAGCTTACACAGCGAGCATTAAACTAAGGGACACTTTTCTGCTGCCTAAGAAACTCAGTTTACGTATCCCACTGAGAAAACAAAGTCATTTCAAGTTGACAGTTCTCATACTCCAGAACGTGATGTGTCTCTATTATTCGTGATTGAATTGCTCCGTGAGGATGGAAGAGAAACCCCAAAGAGGATCCCGAAGCTGTAAAAACTACAGGAAAAACTGCCAAAAGCGTTTTTGTTCATCAACCTGTCCTCTACAGATTATTTGGTAAGAACAGTTGAGCAGTCGAAGACTGCTCAGACTGTGAGGCTCTAATTTGCTCAGTAGAAAGAGTACTTTGCGTGGTAACAGCATAGAAGAATCAGTACGATATTTAGGGTGAACTAAAATTGCTTTAGTTTCAAAACTCACGAGCATTTGAGCATCTACATTTACCTACCACAAAATCGACTGAATTTTGACTGAATGGTCCGCTACTTTCTAGTGTCCCGGCTTGATACCTCTTTTGGTATAGTTTTCAGCTATAGGATACAAGTGTGTAGACTCCATGAGGATATCATTCCTAAAGCCAGGAACATTATCTTACTGAGACGACAGAAATTCCATTGGTCAGCAGAACTCAGATTATCGGATAGACAAATATGGCCACTGTTGAGAGTGAGTAGAGAGGTGAAGGCATTTGGAGACTAACCCGAATGTAAAATTGTGAGGGTTTGAATGAGAGTTTCGTTTGTGTGAGTGGTGGTCACAGCTACAATATAGTGTCAGAGCATCAGTTTTAGACACAAGTTACTCGGAAAGGTTTTCCTGGAGTTACGACCCCGAAGCTGTAAAAACTACAGGAAGAACTGCCAAAAGCATTTTTGTTCATCAACCTGTCCTCTACAAAATTGACTGAATTTTGACTGAATGGTCCGCTCCTTTCTAGTGTCCCGGCTTGATACCTCTTTTGGTATAGTTTTCAGCTATAGGATACAAGTGTGTAGACTCCATGAGGATATCATTCCTAAAGCCAGGAACATTATCTTACTGAGACGACAGAAATTCCATTGGTCAGCAGAACTCAGATTATCGGATAGACAAATATGGCCACTGTTGAGAGTGAATAGAGAGATGAAGGCGTTTGGAGACTAACCCGAATGTAAAATTGTGAGGGCTTGAATGAGAGTTTCATTTGTGTGAGTGGTGGTCACAGCTACAATGTAGTGTCAGAGCATCAGTGTTAGACACAAGTTACTCGGAAAGGTTTTCCTGGAATATTGTCTGCTGAACAAATCCCAGATGGTCAACAACTGTACAGGTAGCAGCCTTTTTAGGAATATCAATTAGGCTGTATTTTCCATACCAAACTCAATGCAACTTCTTTGTGGACACATAAGTCCGGTTGAAGGCACCAGACCGACACGGCTTCTGCTCAGGCCACAGGTTGGGTGTGCCGACCAACAGTCCTGAATAATTTCTGACGGAGACGTTCAGTACTTCTATTGAAGCCAATCTATGCTTAAAGACTGAAATTGGCTTCACGTACAGTTCCGTTAGAAATCCCCAACTCTTACCACACCACGAACAAAGTCCCAAAGGGGTCATGCACTAAGTTACACTATGTTTAGATTCATTGTAAGCTTAAGGATAAGGATTTCCGGAACACAGCCATGGTCTGAGCCGGCGTGACGGAAGCGATGTTTGTAAGGGCCCAAGCAGCTTCAAACTGAAGATTTGAACAGTTTTGCTAACACTCCTGTTTTTATCAGTTCGTCAATTGGTGAATCAGGGTCACTGGATAGCAGTCTGCGAGCTGACTGTACAACGAGAAGTTGCACGGCAAGATCCTTATTGTAGCATTTGCAACAATCGCCTCGAGGTTCAACAGCATTGGTCTCTCTCCACCGTCGATATCGGAGTCAGCCAGGTCACCCGAAGCACTCGTTGCTTCTCCCAAGCCTGGAATATTCCGTTTCTTCCGACTTGTTTTCGATGCCTTCGCATTTCATCTACACTTTTCCAACATTCTTAAATGACATCAAACGGGCGTTCCTTTGGGCCATACATGGTCGACTAACGGAACTGTAAAAGCGAAACCCGCGGAAAAGCAATTTTATTGACCTAACTAGGTACCCATTCATGTAACTGAGACACAGCATGCGGTGGAAGGAACCTTTGTGTTGTGCTTAACCAAGTGTTGAAAACCGCTTATCTGTGTTTATAGATATAATCTGAGGTAGACAGACTAAGCCGGCCAACGGTTGCAGGTAGCAATCGTACGCTTATTTTGTTCGAACAAGGTAGTGCAAGCCGACTGAAATAGGGAAGATAAAAGGCGTTCCACCCGTCACAACTCAGTCTGGGTGTGCGGACACTGTCCGCGTTTGCACATCAAGGGTTATGTATCACTACATACCATTTCGGAAATGTACTCTATTCCATGGCTGTTTTGTCCCAATATATGCTACTGAGAAGAGCATTTCCTTGACTAAGATAAGAATAATCCGTAGTCTCAAATATACGTTGGTGGGATACCTGTTCCAAGGTGTTTTGATCGCAAAAGCTTCGGTATCCTGACAAAATGTAGCAGCAGTTTGACTATCTTTGTTAGGTAACATAGCTCTCAACATCATTTCTGGAAACTATAACTGAAGCTGGCACATTCCTTCGTTTAAAAGAAAGAACGTCAGCAAACTGAATAAACGTTACCTGACCCCCTTTTTGGATGAACATTTACTTATACGTTGTCACGTTTTCATGAAAATGTCTATCAGCAAATGCTGATGTATTTTGGGGTCTGACGTCAGTAATCTACTCGAAAAAGCAATCAACATATGACTGTGTACTGTGAGGTATAGATGAACTTGTGTCGGTATATCCCGTCTAACCGCAACTTAATCATACTGCTGCTAAGCCACTCATGACCTAACATCATAAACTTAATTTACTAATGAAAAACTGGCTGTTTCGAATTGCCATAGCATTCCGTGAAACGAACACTTTTGATGCAACGTCCTTAGAGTATTCCTCGGCTTTGCAGGTTGATTTCAATCAAAAGATGAAATCTTGACCAAGATCTGTGGGGAGTTTGCTTGAACTCGTTTTCGGAGCCAAAGAAGGGGAAATCCATGTTTGTTGTAAACCTGGGTAACAGAAAATTCACAGTCTTTGTTCCACTAATAAGGCGGCATGGTACTATTATATCGCCGTCAGTCAGACTAGCTAAATAAAAATTCCCTTTGTTGTATGGGGATCTGGGAATTTTTGAGGCGCTATATCCTGTCTAAGTGCTCTCATTGAAAGAGCCATCTGTCACGTGACCACGTGATGTGGATTCCCCGATTCTGAAATGAGTGGCACTACCGTCTGTCCAAGTGCCAGTGGTTTTCAGTTTTTAGCATGGACTGGCTTCAATTACAGAGCGAAAAACCCATTTGTATATAATTTTTGCCTTTATTGATTGCAAAACATGAAAGTACTTGGATGTTTACTTGGAAAGATTCCGTTCATCCAAAATCCCTTACAAGGGGAACTCTCGAACCAAATTGTCCAAAACCATTCTGCTGACCAAATAGCCCAATGATAATGTCAACAACTTCGGAACCTATGATGACCTCCACCTGAAACATTAAATGCAGAATCAGGACCTCCATGTTGGGTTGCACCAACCTATTTCAGATTGATAATGAGTTTAAAAATTCTAATTTGAAACTGATATCGAATACACCCATCCCCAGGCTGGTCCTTGTTCGGAATGCGTGGTACTTTAGAGTTTGGCTTCAGAACTTCTGAAATTCATCTTGCTCTTCATAGCTTGCGATGAAATCGAAACGAACCTCAGTCCAGTCACGGTAATGTATTGTGGAAGCCTGGGAGGATACTACCGCATTCTTCCTCTCGGGACATGACTAAGGTTCGCTAAAATTATGAATGAAGCTGCTGGTCGCCCATTTTCAGTAACTATATTTCTATGAAGTAGGAATAACCAACACTTCCATTGTGACTTCTTCCGCTGGTCGATTCGCTGCTATGAAACTATACTGAGTGCTTCTCACCTTCGCAGCCGGAATTCGTCAACCAGGAATTAAACAGACAAGTTAGACTGGGACCTAGTTCCCCATCCGCAGGAGACGGGTAGGGATGTGAATGTAATAGTACCAGTGAACGGGCCGAAGGTGTCCATATATCTAACTGTTAGAAACCCGTAATTACGGTCTGGTCATCTGTACCAGTGCTTGGCCCATTCCTGTTTTCCGGGTCTACCGGAAAGCAGTAAAAGGACAAAGCGAGACTTCTAATCGGCGATTTACTTAGTTTTATTTCCGCTATGTCTAGATCATGTGTTAAGGTAGCCTAAACACACACCGTCCATCAATGACCCCAAAATTCGGCGTGCGCGCGACCAAGTTATTTCAACGAGTGCAGACTAGGTTGTCTACTAAAATTTGGTTAGAGTTGGTGGTGGCGCTGCGGCTGGTGTTGTTGGTGGACCAATTAGTCTTGTCGTGATCCAGACACAATCACTTCAGTGCTAGATTTCTCCCGCTCCTGACCGCTAAACAAATGACATCGCATTTGGAAATGTCCATCAATTTCCGCTGTATTCACTAGAAATTTGTCTGGCCCCAGCCCGAATACGTTGCTCTAAACGTCAATGCTCAAGTGCTTTTTTCACCAGTCACATTACTTACTGTGCACCACGCATGAAGTTAGCGGAAGTTAGCCAGCTGTCGCACGATCGCTAAAATGGCTTTTCTCTTCTGCTTGTGTTGATTATTTTAGTAGAGATGTAACCAAATCAGACTTTGTGACTTTTACGAATTTATTGTCTCTTGTCCGCATGCACAAGGTGGTGTGGCCACTTTTCGACTTGGTGCAACAAAATTTTCAAAATCCGCACACTGAATAAAACAGTGCAAATTAGTTTTGTTCAGCAACGGTATATATATATTTCATGACAAGTATGATTATTTTTCTGGGAATCTGTTGGTAAGTGCTCGTTAACGTTGTATTAAGTGAAAAAACAACGGATAGTTTGACCAGGGTATCAGAACCAGTTTCCGGATCACGTAAACCCATACGTCCACCATGAGCCTGCCTTGATCTTTTTTAAACCAAGCGATAAACACTAGATATATAATTTCTACTCGTTCATATGTCTGACGATACCCAGATCTGAAATGGAGTTATTTTACTCCGGGAAAACATTCTGAAACGACCGACACCTCCAAAGCAACCTACCACCCAATGAACATTTAGTCTCCTGTGGAGGTTTGATAAAGTGCTCCTGAATTGTTCAAGACCAGCGCCAACTTATGCGTTGTCAGTTTTGCTCCCCAGTAGATGCCTTTAGTAAAAAATTTATCTTCGTTACTTCAGGCTTAAATACAACAGCTAAGACTGTTCATCGACCACATTGATATGTTCCAGTAGTCTAGACAGAGGAAGATTGCTACGCCTCAAAACTAACTCAAACGGTGAACAAAATGCAAACGAATCTTTTTAAGGCTACTGCACTAATCCGCGCGCGGATTGCCGTTTCTCTTCCTTACGGTTATCTGACAAATACCTCCTTCAGAGTCCTTCAGGTCCTTTCTTCGCTTGATTTTTCAACGTAAATAATCCAACTATATACCAATTGGTGTCAGCTGCCTTTCACACGAAATACATCCGCAGTTACTCAATGGAATTGTCAGCTGGACCTATTAGCGATTTTCACTGTCGATTTCCGGAATGTTAGAACGTTCCTTCTCTCTCAACTCCGGTGCTATACCTTAGAGCTTCTGTCGTCTAAAACCGCGGCATAACATATTCAAGTTGACGGCCAAATGTAAACTACTCTATCGGAATTGTATACCCAATAATTTGATTTCATGGGGCTCATAATGGTTTTGCTTCTCCGAGCCTTATCCATACGTGATAACCATAACTATATAGGTACGTTCAAACAAAGCACAAGTATTATTTACGGCTACCGAGATATAATTTACAGTCTTCTGTAGGAAGAGAGTTGGCACTGAAATTCGTCCATTGTCGCTTCTTGTTGAACGTTTTCAGCAGCATTTTCTGCAGCTCCTCGCATTCTCAATTCCTCCTCCGGTGGCCAACTTAGTACTGTTATTTCTTGGTGCTCATGATTTCGCCTTCCGTTGTAACCATTCGACGAGTTGACAAACGGATGGTTGTATCGGCCGCTTTTAGCCCCATTCTCTACAGGTTCTGTTTATCCCGTGTGCATCACTCAAATTTTCCTCTTGAGAGTTACAAATGGTATGCGATGCATCTTCAGAACCATATTGAAAACAGTCGAGATTGAATAAGACCTCCAGTAGCCTACTTTTAGTCAAAGAATGCCACCTCTGCTACACTAGTTTTCAAATGATCGATTCCCCCAAAATCGTGCTCTGAAGACGAAAATTTTGTGCCCTTTATCATTCAACAAACGGTCTAAATTCTTTACCTGTAGTGTATTGCGCTCAGGAAGGCAATAATGAGTGTATTCTTGTTATAGATTTTTAAATTTCCTCGTTCTCTGCAATTCGTCCCCCTCTTCATAGTTTGTTCAAATGCGACGCTTCCTTCGACTGGCTGCCGACGGCTCTGACAACCTTCGGTGGAGTAAAGTGGGTCTGGCAAAGGAAGTGCTGGCCGAACTACCCTCACAGGTAAACTTTTAGGATAGCATTGAGTTTTTGTGTTTTGTTAAGTAAACTTATTATTCCCCTGGGCAGATAATCCCTGATTGGACCAGACAGCCACCAAACCGTTTTGTTTACCGAACACGAGAATTAATTCCAGAGAGTTTGAAGGACAAGCTGTCACAAAAGAAACTAAAACTAGCCCTATCCTCTCCGTAGCGTATAGTGATGTTCGCCCTCGACTGCTGTTGAGTGACAACGGAGTAGTGACTGCATCAGTTGATCCAATGCAGACAACGAGGAGAGGAGATAAGCTTCAATTTCAATGATTTCTCATTAGTGCTGAATCAAGGGGAGTCACTGGAGCGTTTTGTACAACAATACAGTTAACTGATGGTCTCAAATTTCATCGAATTACCATGGTTTGGTTCTACAAACAGCTCAACTCATACATAAAACAACCACAATTTTGCTACTCTTCGAATTGCCAGTAGCTGAAATTTTAAGCCGTGCTATTGCGAGCCAACGTGTCAGTCAGCCGAAGATTCATCCCACCTACAGAGCAGTGTTGTTGGTTGTTTAGCTCGATTGTAATGTTCGATAGAGTTATATATTTCCTTTGAGGTATTTTCCACTGTAAAGAGATGCCTTGAGGTGGCGTGAACGCTTTTATGTGGAAAAGAGTCTCACTCAATGGTCACTGAAGGTGATTGCAAGAACCTCGGCAATTTTTTAACTCGTCTGTGTTATGACCGTTGGATATAGGATGTATCCTCACGCCCATGCAATAACTGTCGAGCTTCATCCTGTGACTTTCGCTGAACTGTATGTTCACCCATTCTTATGGTAAAGAATTTCCCTTGTATGAAGAAGGCGGCGCGAGGAGAAAAATTGATAGTTATGATAAAGACCGCGCGGTACGTGACAATGCGTGAGAAATTTCGACCATCAAGTTGGCTCTATCAAGTTGGCTCCATCAAATTGGCTCTAGCTACTACAGTAACTCAAGTTTCCCAATGTAAACAATCAATCATCCAACATACCCGAATGTCACTAAAATAGTTTGATTGTTTGGAAAACAGGAATTATTCTTCAAACAGGTTCTGATGCGATGGGCGCCACGGAATTTTACAGGTTTCCCTGAAAGACAGCCATTTAGCCGTGAGACTGTCTCCTAGGTGGTTGTTAGCTCCTAAGGATACTTGTGTGATTTTGAAACCTAATCGCCAAGAGATTGGTTTTTTGCTGTTTGAATTTTCCTACGATTATATTGGATATAATCGGATGTTTCTCACAACCTTCGAGACATTCTGCGGTATGCGCGAAAATTGCTAAATGACCATGTCTTGTTGATCTTTTAAAGATGGAACTCTAAACTTCACTACGAGGCGCTCGAGTTTATCGCATTTTCTTGAAGAACCTAAATCAGGGGAAAATGCCTGATGCATTGTCCCTCCGGGGTTCTTGGCGTTTTTAGTCATTACAGCCTGCAGTACCAGAGCCCATTTGAAGAAGTACTGAATACTGATGATGATAATGCATCATTCTACGCTTAACAGAAACTTTGTCACCTGATCGGGAAAGCCACACAGTACTAGACTGAATAAATACTGTCATAAGTGGTGGAATTCATCAGAAATGGTTTTCCACAAGCAGTCCATAGGTTACTGTGCTTCGTGTGTCACGCACACAAAGTTTATTAGTAGGCCAGCTGTCAAAAGAAGAGAAATGATTATCAGAGAACCCATGGATTTGTTCTGCTATCTTCATCTGATATAACCGATCTGAAACGCATGCAGTATCGTCTTGTCATGACCGTCAAGAATAAATGGAGAGAGAGATAGGAATTTCAGGCGGTCGATGGATATCAGTTGAACATTTCCAATGAAATGGGTAAAGAAATTTTATGCTACTGATTTCCAGTTCCCACTTGGAACGTGCTTCACGGTATCACTATCGGAGTGTGCTGAAATGGCAAAGCGATAAGATGAAAGGGTAAGATAAATGACAAAGCAACTATTAACCATAATGTTCCGAAAATAGGCAAGACGATCGATAAGTCTGTCAGACAACATCGTTTTGTTATGCCGTAGCTAGCCAGAAAACATTATCAATACTGCTTACAAGGATCCATATTGGGCAGGTCCCCCTGGCCCAGCATTCAATTCCTGAAAACTCGAGGATAGTTATCACAGCATTTTATTCAACAACGACTGGTTCCAAAATAGCACCAGTTTAACAGACGACTTAGTGCTTGTTCGCCCGATTTCCATAGTTCCTTTTCAAGAAACAGTCAGTTCGCGCGGAATTCCCGCTTCTGCAAACCAGGAAGCCCTGCAATCACTTCTCAGAGTGTTTCTTTTCGTTTCTTGCTGATTAGTTGGTGCCGCAGTGACCATTGCTTGACTTGATCATACTGGGACATGTTTCACAGTATGAACACACCAGATCGTATACTGAGACAACAATGAAAACATGATATCCTAATTTTTGGTGATAAGATATTCTTTGATGGATCAAATAAAGCTATTAATGCTTAATTTGCCTATGAAATAAGAAACGGTATGTTGAACATGATAATTTTTAGGAAAACTTAATCATTAGGCGCAGTTTCTGCTACCTCCGCAAAGCAAATGTCCGCAAATGTACACACGAGAGTTATGTGAATGTGTTTTCTACAAAACCCCGCAACAACCAACATCTGAAACAAAATGTGTTCGGCAGGTTTCAAGCGTCTGTAACGCTACCTGACTGGGAAGTCTTGACTGACGGGACAATTGATCGACACAACCAAGGTATGTTACTGGGTTGTCGTTCGAGGCGTTGAGTGTTCCGCTCACCCAACTCAAGGGCGAGCATATTCACCTGTCCAGATGTAAAAATTTGTATGAGTCCATCGTGTGCGGATGGAGTAGGGGTAACACGCTCGCCTCGCACTTCAGAAGTGCGGAGTCCAAACCCCGGCACGACCATCAAATATGCACTCTTGATGAGCTCTAATAGGAGCGAAACTCGAGTCCAGTGCTTCTCCCCTTGGTCTGAACTCATCAGAATGACTGTGCAGGGACAGAAGGACTATCGTCCAAACGACAGTCGTGTATGTATTCTACAAAATCCCGCAACCACCAACACCCGGAATGGGTTATGTGGTTGAATTTCTGGTAGAAAATTCCTGCTAAGGCAGAATGGACTCCATTAAATTGGCGCTACCTGAAATAGAGAATCTAGGTAATGACAGACAGGAACTATTCACAAGGCAAATCCGACAGACACTGGTCATCACCATGTTAATTAAAACCGAACTTATCTCACCGCTGGCAATCGTGTGTGATGCTACTGGCCTGACTGGATGTTGAGATCCGTAGAACTCACCTGCATTCAAGCAGCAAAATTACTCGATCCCATTTGCGAATATAGAGTTTACTCGGACTCACCATGTATAAAAAACTAGAGATAGCTTTCAGAGTTCCTAGAAGGGCACAATCGCCGAATGTCTGATGGCAAAGAATTGTTTGAACATTTGCTTTATGGAAATCAACCTCCTTTTTCAAGCCTATCAAAACCGCTTTGTTTGATTTTACCGAACAGATACTGGACTACTTCGAGCGAAACCACCTATTGCCTTGTCACAGTATCCCTGGGCAACCAAAGCTTCTCAAAGACCTGGTTGATCCAGCTTGGTGGCGTGCCTTTACCCAACCCGATATCTCCCAAGTGAGTGAGGAATTTTCAACAACGGTGCAAACTGCCCAAACATCCACAGACACCACTTCTTCCTCGAACAACAAAGGTCGTATGCAACTTCCCACTTTTCATACCAATGCATCTGAACATTCGAATGTAGCTGTTCGAACATGCTCTGTACCAACAAAACATGATCAATTGGTTGTACAGGAGTTTAAAACACTTCACATAGATCGAAGTTGGGATGGCAAGGTTCCGGCACGTACTAGTATGTCACGGGATCCCAATTCGACCTCTGATTATGGGCAATCCGAAGATCCGAGTGACCATTTCGGGGCCACACGTTCGGGTGTCAGTTCGCTCCAGGTTAGGCGCCAAATGTCACTTGGACCGTCGATGCACGGAGCCAGTCCAGTGGGTCGGAGGATACCAAATCCACCAAAGTCAGGTGGTTCCAATCAATATTAACCAAAAAACACAGTAGAAGATCAAACACATTTTGACCTACACCCCAAAACAATTCAGTTTGTCTATTAGACTTCAGAAAAATCAGGCCAAAGAGCAATTGACGTGTATGTCGCCAGCAAAAACTTCACTGTATGTTCAACTGATTTTGTGATTATAAGATCCAATAGTGACACACAAGCCAAGTGCATCTAAGAAGATTGGATCGAGCATATTATCAATAACAATCCAAGCACAGTGCGGCCGCTGCGTCGAAAACTATCTCCTGTGGTTCGGCTTGAGGGAACACGTGGCCTTTTATCTTTGGAAGCATTTCGTGTCAGATGAAAGATGCATTTAAAGAAAGTGGATAATCATTTCAGCTATACATGACTGTGTTGTTTTCTGAGTGGCTACATAAAGAAAACAGTTTTTGTCTCCATACTTTGCCCGCAACTACCACACAACATACAATCAGAGAACCCGAAGCGATCCGAGTTGTTCGACTTCACTTTGGCCGAACCCAAAGACAAGATTTATCCTCCGTAAGCAAAGCTTTTGTCTGTTTTGGACCTGCAAGAGTGCGGGCACTCAGATATGAGCTGATACTGGCCTTAATATGTTACAAGAGCCTTTGTATTGTACTTGAGATAATGAAATCTACAGTGTGTTTCTTGCCTATTTTTCTGAAGACGATCATTATGGTGCAGTAGTTTGACTGTGAGACTTGGCCTGTTCGAGCAGCGAACTGAGACGTCTTCAGGTATTC